>NC_083657.1:2386189-2476189 GCF_963576545.1 Limanda limanda
AGGAGGAGTGAGGAGGAGGAGGAGGAGGAGTGAATAAGGAGGAGCAGGAGGAGGAGTGAATAAGGAGGAGCAGGAGGAGGAGGAGGAGGAGGAGGAGTGAACAAGGAGGAGCAGGAGGAGGAGTGAATAAGGAGGAGCAGGAGGAGGAGGAGGAGGAGGAGGAGTGAATAAGGAGGAGCAGGAGGAGGAGTGAATAAGGAGGAGCAGGAGGAGGAGGAGGAGGAGGAGGAGGAGGAGGAGGAGTGAATAAGGAGGAGCAGGAGGAGGAGTGAATAAGGAGGAGCAGGAGGAGGAGGAGGAGGAGGAGGAGGAGGAGGAGGAGGAGGAGGAGGAGGAGGAGGAGGAGGAGTGAATAAGGAGGAGGAGGAGGAGGAGTGAATAAGGAGGAGCAGGAGGAGGAGTGAATAAGGAGGAGCAGGAGGAGGAGTGAATAAGGAGGAGCAGGAGGAGGAGTAATAAGGAGGAGGAGGAGGAGGAGGAGGAGGAGGAGGAGGAGGAGGAGTGAATAAGGAGGAGATGGAGGAGTGAATAAGGAGGAGCAGGAGGAGGAGGAGGAGGAGGAAGAGGAGGAGTGAATAAGGAGGAGCAGGAGGAGGAGTGAATAAGGAGGAGGAGGAGGAGGAGGAGGAGCACTGTCACTCAGGTGTCGATAAGCGAGCAAATGAAAATGAATTGTTTTTCATTGGAATCAACACGAACTGTACGAACAAAATATAAGAAACACACTCGCAAACAGTAACACACACACACACACACACACACACACACACACACACTCACTCAGACACACTCTCTCTTCAATAGAAGAAACTCATTATGTTTTCTGAAAGGCTTCATGGCTATTAATCAGAAACCCCCCCCTCTGTATTGAACAGCCAGTATCACTGAACTGAGAGACAGAGCGAGAGCGAGCGAGAGCGAGAGAGAGCGAGAGAGAACGAGAGACACACAAACTGTGACGAGTGAGTGAAGCACAAAGGACGAGTGAAGTCAACAACCACACACACACACACAAGATCTTCAGAGAGCAGTGAAATTAATTAAATCTCACAGAGAAAAGAGACGAGGTCTGACAAAGCAAATCGAGCTCAACAAAAACAATCTGCAAAGGAAAAAGAGTCTTTGAAAATCTGTCAGATCTTTAATCTCATGTATTAGTTCAAACAGAAAGTGTTTCACGTGTCGACTGTTAAAACGGACGTCGACTCCTAGTCCAGGCAAAGTAGCCCATTTTGGAGCCAAAAATAGAAGTAATTGTAAAAGAATTTTTTTCGGCATTGATTATTTCTATGAGGTGTCCAGAACAACATACTAAAAGTCCTAAGAAATCCTAGTTGAGGAAATATGTTTATTTCTCATCAATGTGCCAATAAGGCAACAATACACCCCAAAAAGACTATTTTTTTCCTTTACTCCTATCAAAATGAAACTTTACACAATGAAAGTGACCATGAAACGTAACATTTTTTGTATTACAAGTTTCTTTGAAAATTAATTTTAATATGCAAGTGAGCTATACACTCATCGAATATGCCCAAAATACTCCCAGCTCATGTGCTTGTCAAATTCATTTCAAAAGAAACTTGTAATACAAAAAAAGTTACTTTTCATAAATACTTTTACTATGTAAAGTTTTATTGTGGTAGGAGTAAAGGAAAAAATTAAGCCTATTTGGGTGTATTTGGGGCATAGTCGATTAGTGTATAGCTCATTTGCATATTCAAATTCATTTAAAAAGAAACTTGTAATACAAAAAATGTTACGTTTCATGGTTACTTTCATTGTGTAAAGTTTTATTTTGATAGGAGTAAAGGAAAAAAATAGTCTTTTTGGGGTGTATTGTTGCCTTATTGGCACACATTGATGAGAATTAAACATATTTCCTCAACTAGGATTTCTTAGGACTTTTAGTATGTTGTTCTGGACACCTCATAGAAATAATCTATGCTGAAAAAAATTATTTTACAATTACTTCTATTTTTGGCTCCAAAATGGGCTACTTTGCCTGGACTATTAGTGTTGCACAGAAAACAGTTTCTGAATTCCAGCCGATTCTCTGAGCTCAGATGAAATGAGTCTGCTCCCGGCTGTCGTCATAACTCATTCAACAGCTGCACTTCCTTCCACATTTATCATATCATTAATTCATTGAGGAAAAACAGCTTCTGCTCCGAGTGGACGTAAAAAACCTGTTTCTGCAGAATATTGAGAAAACAGCAGGATTTAGTAGTTTTTTAAAAAAAACCTTGTGATTCACAGATCGAAGCCCGGAGGCGTTTTCCAAACATTCAGCGATTGTAGATTTACTTTCCCCAGGTGCTTATCTGTCTATCTTTGATTCATGGCATTTTAAACAGGAGATACTGAAACAATGTGAAGAAGCCAGGAATAGAAAGTCAAGATAAATAAGGGGAAGCTCATGTCTGCTCTGAATCTTCTGTTATATGTCATATACTGTTTGTTTATCCTGGTTTGTTAAGGCGGTTGTGGCAAATCTATTATTTCAGGTCTGTTGGTGCGTACACCCGCTCTGACCTTGACTGTGTGTGTGTGTGTGTGTGTGTGTGTGTGTGTGTGTGTGTGTGTGTGTGTGTGTGTGTGTGTGTGTGCTGCCGTCTCCCGTTGTCTGGCAACAAAACAACAACTGGTGCTGACTTTTATTTTGCTTTTGATTTAAAGTTATGACACTCCTGCAGAGAGGGGAGCGTGCACCAAAACACTTCATGTTCAGCGTCAGGTCTTTGTACGTGTGTTTATTTTCGAGTGTGTGTGTGTGTGTGTGTGTGTCCATATTCTCCTCTGTGCTGCTGTCAAGAATTCCATTAAAGCACAGTTGATGCATCAACATCATAAGCACAACAACAATTGGTACAGCAGCCGAGCAGCAGGCAATCAGGGAGGAATTTTACCATCTCTAAAGAAAAGGGTTTTTCAGTAACCGGCTTTTTTTCCTCAATTTATATTCTGCTCAGCCAATATTCCTCTTATCTGCCGACTCCTGATGGAAGTGGAGAGCAGCGAGTCGCCCACGAGAGCCAATTGTGGCGTTCGCTGCTCAGCCAGAGTGCGGGAGAAACCGGTTGTCTCAGTCTGAGAGATGCAGATACTTCTGGAAGCTCCTGAGATCCGTGCTGGACGTGAGCAGAACTCCAAAGATCCTAAATCACCGAGCAGAGAACAGGAGCTTCTCATCTCAGAAGAGTGTTGTTTCCAACCCGGTCTGTGTGTTTGTGTACAAAATATCTGAGCGATGCATTCACCGACTTTCACCAAACTCAGTGGGAATGTTAATCAGGAGTTTGTCTCCAGATGATTCATATTTGAGGCTGATTGGTTAAAGATCGAGGTCAAAGGTCAGGGTTCAAATCAACGCAAATATGGTCTGAAAAGCCTCATTTTCCAAGACATCTCCAACAATCTGGAAGCTGATGTTTCCAGATGATTTGAACGACTCTGAGGAGCATTTTAAAATCTCTCAGCTCCGTGTTTAGGTTTTTATAGCGGAATGTTTTACCAGCCTCTGGGTCTCACCGGCCGCTGAACACTAGCAGAACATTAATTCACCAGTTAAGTGTGATGAAACTTATTCTGGTGTCTGTGTGGAGCCCTAACAGAGCCGGCCTGAAATAAATCTCCCGGTGGCTCCTTCCCTGTTGCACCTGTTAAAGTCAAATGACAGAGTTACACCATAATCGTTCTTATTGGTGCATTAAATGCGATGACTTCAATCTCTGCCTCTGTCTGTCTGCAGGGCCTTTAAATCTTTAAATTTTCATTTAACTTCTGTAATTTTAATCTGTTGTCATTTATCAAATTCACGGCAGAAGATGAAACAGCGCGACCAGGTTTAACCAAAGCAATCAGTGCTTTCCCCCTGTTCTGTGTTATTAAAGCCATAAAGGAACTGGTCCCTGTGGGAAGCAGATTGTGAGTAACACTGTGGGAAATGAGAGGGGCTGTGGGATGAGTGGTTTCACACCACAGGGAACACGAGGGAAAGAAGAGGAGTGAAGGTGTGAGTAAAACATGCTCCTGTGTGTGTCTGAGTGTGTGTGTGTGTGTGTGAATAGCACCTTTATATTACGTGAGAATTACCTGTACACACTTCATCTAATCAGGCCTGATGGATGACGATTGGGAATAAACACGTCAGGGAAAACAAACACAGAACATGAACTATACTGATTTAATTCACTTTGTATTTTGTATTTCCTAGCATCTTATTTAACTGTTGGAGCAATTGTATTTAATTGTGTATTATCACAGTAACACACAGTAACACAGAGTAACACACAGTAACACACAGGAACACACAGGAACCTGCACACATCTGATTGTGAGTTCAGACAGATCAGAGCAGAAACACTGAATTATTGCTTTCTAACAACAAACTAAATATAGAATGGGGTTTTGTCTGAGCTGGAAAAAGACGTGTTCCAGCTGTGCACGTAATTCCCACAATGCACGGCGTTCCACCCGGGAATGTAAACACAACTCCTCCCTCCCTGGACCATGTGCAGCACGGACAGATGTTGTCCAGTTGTGTCTAAGGCTCAAAATGTGTGTCTGTGTGGTTGTGTGTGTGTGTGTGTCTGGGTGTTTATACAACGGGGAGTTCTCATCGGAGCGATCTCATTGGTTGAACACGTGTCCCAGATGTGCGGCTTCTTGCTTGTCATTGGTTGATCCATAAGGTTTCTAATCAGGGGCTCGGTTCCCCAAACCTTTTAGATTCTACAATTTTTAAAGTGAACTTTAAAGTTAATCGTTTAAAATCAAACTTTTCTCCATTGATTGAAGGAATTTCTCTTGCTGTGTGTGCCTGTGTGTGTGTCTGTGTGTGTGTGTGTGTGTGTCTGTGTGTCTGTGTGTGTGTCTCTGCACAACCCTTGCATCACCAGCTTATCCTTCACAGCTTAAAGTGTCAGAGGTGCTTTTATCACAATGAGCCTTTCATCCGCTCTCGTCCTTCATCTGCTTTCTTTCTCCTCTTCGCTCTCACAGCATCAGGTGTCGTTTTTTAACAGTTATTAATAAAAAAAATTCAAGGTACATTTCTGTTTCCTGCTAAAGTCCGTTAGTCAACAGAGACCTAATTTGTATAATATCAAATTGGCCTTAATAATAAATCCAAACACACGACTGTTATGAGACCTAAACCTTGAAAATTAGCATTTTTGAGAGAAAACAATCAATTGTCTTCAATTTAAACTTTTAAAAATAACAAACAAATCTGGGCATAAAGATTGAATTCTCCTTCCAATCTCCGATCCGGGCACACGAGCCCGAGCGGTGATTACAGCTCGCCGGCGGCTGACACGCTCTAATCACACGGAGCGAGGCTCCGAGCGCCAAATGAAACATCCGACGCTTCAGCTCCGGCGCCGAACACACGGATCTGAAACACACGCCGGCCGAGTCCGGACAACAGGCGGGAGAACGGTGGTGCAGAGAAGAAAGAATCTCATTCTGCGAAAACCAATGAAAAGCGTTAAAATGGTCGATTCAATCCGTCTCTCATTCTCTCCGTCGCTCGGTGAGGCCGACGCCCACATCTGCTCGGGCTCAGCAGGTTCTAATGGTAATGAGACATTATGCAAAACACTACAGGGGCAGAACACTTATGGTAATCCCACTCGTACATTACAGATATTGATGCATATGTGCTGCAGGAGAGCATGTGACACAGAAACACTCACTGACACACACACACACACACACACACACACACACACACACACACACACACACACACACACACACACACACACACACACACACACACACACGTGATACAACCATCCTTTATATGCACAGTAAAAGCGGAAAGAAAATCCTGGATCTACACATTTAGATCCAGGATTTAGATTTATCTCCGTCTGTAACTCAGTCGTATTTGAATGAATAAATAAAGAATAAAACTGAATTATCTAACGTGCATTGTGAGTTGGAATCTAAAACGACACAAAGCTTCAGTTCTTCACAATCGGCCGATGACGCAGATCTACACATGTATGATACAACCATCCTTTGTGTATAGACACAGTTAAATGGTGAAGAAAGCAGAGAGAAAATCCTGGATCTACACATTTATCGACAGATGGACAAACAAATAAACACAGATGGAAATATATCCTCGATGTCAGTAATGATCCCAAACTGTGACACGTGTGTGATGGTAACGTTCGCATTCATCTTCGTTGTAAGTCTGAACTTTATCTCCGTCTGTAACTCAGTCGTATTTGAAAGAATAAATAAAGAATAAACCTGAATTATCTAACGATCATTGTGAGTTGGAATCTGAAAGCTTCAGTTCTTCACAATCGGCCGATGACGCAGATCTGCGGTCACGTGACCTTGGGTTGAGAAGGAGGTGAGGAGAGGAGTCCTTGACTGTTATTCACTGAGAACGTAATCGACAGAGAGCGAATCCAAGGAAGCAAATCTGTCCAGTGTGTGTGTGTAAGTGTGTGTGTGTGTTAGTGTGTGTGTGTGTGTGTGCATGTGTGTTTTGTTCAATTTGTTCCAAACCCATAAAAGCTTTTTCTTCAGCCAAAGAAACCTTGAGGATCTTTGACTTGCCGACTTTCATAAGGCTGAGTGGTTACGTCAACCCACGTGTGTGTGCGTGTGTCTGTGTGTCATGTGTGTTGAACTTGTTGTGTGTGTTGAACATGTCTCTTCACAGACAAGGTTACATCAGACACATGTTCTCCAGCCACGGATTTTATGTTACTGATTTATCGTGTTTTTATTGCAACGAATGTAAATTTTTATGTGGAATATAAATAAGGAAAGAAAACATGACCTCTTACACACACACTCACACACACACTGATACACACACACACACACACACACACACACACTCAGTCTTTAGCTAACGCAGTAAGAACATCATCCCCTGCTGCTGTGATTATGTTGCTGCTATCAGACGATCAGTCCTCCTCCTCCTCAGCTCCACTCACACCCGGAGGTATTGAGATGGATTACCACCGTGTGCGCCACTTGTGTGTGTGCGTTTAGATTGTGTACATGTACATGTGTCACTAAACGGCCTCTTATTCCTCCACTCGTCCTTCCTTAATCTCCTTTTGCTGCCTTCTCTCATTACCTGACGAGTAGAAGTCCTTATAGTTGGAACTAAACAGGACTAAACAGCCTTTTAAATATAATATATATTGTTTTATACGACAAAGAATTGAAGCTAAATTCCAAGATCTCTATCAGAATTATTTTATCCCTGGTGACATAATTAGATAAATTCCAAGCTCTCCCCTCAGACGGTTTTAAGTGTTATTGTTCTTTAAATGGTGATTTAAGTGAAATGTATGTTTTTACTCAGTTTTTGTGTGGTTTGATTGTTGATTATTTGTAAATAAAACGTTATCAAAGATAAGGAGAGGCCCCCTGAAGGAATACAACATCTGACGAGATACTAAATAGGAGCCGGAGGACGATGGAGAAGGACAGAAGTCACGAGAGGAGAAGAAGAAGAAGAAGAGGCTGACGTGACTCGTCTCCCGGAGAAGAGAAGCTGCCAAGGTGCTCTTTGCCCTCGAGTGGGCAGCGACACACTCCTCCCTCTCTCCTGCTCCTCCCTCTCTCCTGCTTCTCCCTCTCTGCATCCATCCATCCATCTCCAGCCTCCCGCTACATTTTAAGTGGAGGAGAAGCAGACGCTCCAGGGGGTGTGACACATCTCCCCCTCTCTCCCTCTCCTCCCCCCTCTCTCTCCCTCTCTCTCTCTCTCTATGAAAGCTTTATACACGATTCCTCCTTCTCTTCAGCCTCCTGCACTCGAGTCCTTTCACCTCCTCTGATGGATTTCAAAGACTGGAATCCAGATGTGAAAGGTCAGAGCTTTGAACAATGCAGAAGCACATCTGGAAGCTTCAGGCACGTTCGGGTTCAAATCGGCTGCTTGAAATTATATCCTTCAAAATAATGTTGATAAGTCACATAATCACAGAAAACAAAAACTTCTGAATATATATTATAAAGATATAATTTAAGGGAATTTACAGTGATGCATGTTTAAACTGGAATTACACCAGTGTGTCACTCAACATACGTTTGATTCCAGATTCAAATGAGGTCACTGTGACCTCTGACCTTCCACCACGGAAACCTAATCAGTTTATCTTTTACAATCCTCTGAAGGCAGATTTGAAATTTCCTCTTCAAGAAGCCGAGGACATGTTTCCATGAGGCCACAGTGACCTTGACATTTAAGATAATGAGGTCATCATAACCACGAGGGGTTTGTCACAACTATTCATATTTTACACCTAAGGTCAATTTCAATTCTCCAGTGATCTTGGAGCAGACGATTCACACGTGCACGGAAGCAGCGTGAGCGCAAGAAGAGCTGAAGAGAAGGGAATCTAAGCACAAGAGGTCTATTAGAGTGCAAGCGGAGGGTAGAGAGAGAGTGAGAGCGGCTGTGAAGAGGAGGTGAAGTTCTGAGGAAGAGCAGCTTCTGATGGATGCTACCATTCACTGTGAACCACATACATCACAGAGTGCGGACCTTTGAGCAAGGACTTCCTGTTCGGGGGGTTGACAAATATACGATCTCTCCTTCTCAGGGCCACACACACACACACACACACACACACACACACACACACACACACTCACACACATGGGCGTACAGGTGGTGTAGATCCGATCACATCAGTGTGGAGGTCAGCTCTCTCTCCTGATGGATGTCGACCTGCTGATAGCCACCAACACGTTTAACCTCCACTCCTCTTCACCTCCATAACCCATCTCTTATTCCCTCCATCGCTCTCTTCTTCCGCTCCCTCCGTCTATTCTTCCTTCCCACCACCATCATGATTCACACCCGTGTCAGGTTTTACTGTTCGAGCTGCTCCTCTCACCAGAGCTCATCCTTAATGGACCGTATCGCCCGTCTCTCATTTTTCTTTTCACCCTCTGTCTTCACTCCCTCTTTTCTCCCCCCCCCTCACGGCTTGCCATTAAATGTGCAGTATTTCATTCATGCCGAACAGCAGGATGAATAATAACGACTTTGAAGGAGGGGGGCATTCTGCCAATTTCACATACGTAGATCCTGTAATACACATTTCTGACCACTAGGAGAGTACCACTTCCCTGCCTGTTCTCTTTTTCCTCCGTCCATCTGTTCCTTCACCTTCCTCCTCCCTCTTTCTAATTGGTCTCCTGGAGGTCTCCGTCCATAACCACCCCCCCCCCCACACCTCTCTCATCTCTTCCACAGCTTTAACTCTCGCAAATCAGGCAGCGAAGAAGATGACCAACAGCGCTCAAGGGCCCTCAGGCTGTTATTAACATGCTGCGCCTTAAGTACACACTCACACTCTCACACACACACACACACACACACACACACACACTCACTCACACACACACACTCACAGAGAACATAAATAACCAGACAGTGGACAGGTGACGTGCAAAATGAAGAAAAAGACAAACAAATACATAATTAAAGGAACACACACACACAATGGGTGGAAAGCAGGTTTCAGGCTGTCATTAGGGAGCAGAGGAGGAGAGAGGAGGAGAGAGGAGGAGAGAGGAGGAGAGAGGAGCAGAGAGGAGCAGAGAGGAGCAGAGAGGAGCAGAGAGGAGAAGAGAAGAGACGATACAAGATGAGTCAGATGGAGAAAAGGAGGAGAGAAGAAAACAACCTCAGTTAAATGAAGCTTGAAAGAAATGAATAAAAGGTTCAATAACCTAATAGTTTCATAGAGGTTGGAGCAAATAATAACAAAAAATAAAGGCATGGATGTTTCTGTAAGTCGTTAAATACTCTCGATAAAAAGTTCTCAAGATCCATGAATTGTTTCCTTGGAAACCGGTGAAAATGTTGAATTACGATTGCAAAGTTAAAGACGGAGATAAATAGATTCCTGAAGCCGCTCCGACATTTAACCATCCACCAAGTTTTGTAAAAACATGTTCAGTAGTTTTCGGAATCCTGCTAAATATCAACCAAACTATAAAAGCAGACATCGGTGAAAGAATCACCTCCTTGACAGAGGCTGAGACAAATCAAATGTTGGCATTTAAAAGTTGCCGATCACCAAGTTACTTGATTTAATCTTTTATCTTTAATTCCTTAGAACTGAAATGTCACATTTTTATTCAGAGCCTGATATTTGAAGTGTTGCAGCTCAACACATCATAGAACCTGTTAGCAGCTGAGCTTTGAAAGCAAAGGTGAGCGAGACAAACACAGATGAGCTGTCACTTCTCTTCTTCATCCTCTGTTCTTCTTATTTCCATCTGTCACTGAGTGTTTGTTCATCTTCCATCTGCGTCTGGACAGACAATTCATTTACACAAAGCGAACAATCACGCAGACGTGACGCAGGACAAACACCAACAACAAACCAACGTCTGTCTCTTACTTCACCTGCAGCACAGAAACTAGATACAAACTCTGAAGATGGAAAAACACAAACTGAAGAAGGTTTATGTTTGTATTCACAGACGCAACAGGAGACGTACAACAACAACAACACACACAGACACAAACACACACACTGGGGGTGATGCACCATGAAATGAAACACACAGCAGGGGTTTGGTACGTGTGTGTTTGTGTGTGTGTGTGTGTGTGTGTGTGTGTGTGTGTGTACTCTTTCTCCAGCATTAACACTGACCTTTAAAGGAATCAGCACAGGAACCACAGCCTGGTCCTCATGAGGCAAAATGTAATTTCTGAGGTCCTGGTGAAGGTCAGAGGTCAGATGGGGAATGTGGTTAAGTTAAGGTTAAGGTTAACCATGAACTCGTCGTGGTTAAGGTAAGGGACAGTGAACAGAAGTCAATGCAAAGTCCTAATAAGGACAACTTCCCAAACCTGCGTGTGTGTGTGTCAGTCTATTTCTGTGTGTTTATGTTTTAATGTGAACGCCACCTCCCTCTTTTTGTCCCGGGATCACAGCTGAGGGAAGACAACATCAATATTTGAAGACGCTCCTCTTCCTCTCCATTTCCCTGCGATGAAGAGGACACGAGGACAGGAGGCGGAGTTCAACAAAAACCAAAGAATTCAACTTCATCCGACTGATAACGAGGACGAGAAGGAGATGAGGGAACCGAGACGGAGACGGAAAGGACAGAGATCCATAATTTATTCGACATGAGGACGTTTCTAAAAGTGGAATTCCTGCAAATTAAATTTTTTAAAAGAGATGTGCGATGTTTTTTCTGTGGTTTTTAAGCCCAATGCTATAATCTCTGCCTTCTGAGAGACAGAGAGAGAGAGGGAGAGAGAGAGAGCGAGAGAGACAGAGAGAGAGAGAGAGAGAGTGATTGAAGAATGGAGATATATCAATTACGTGTGCTTTCCCCCCCGAGGGTTAGTAAACAGACTGTGATGTATCACTGCGACGTTGATCTCAGCATAATTCAACCTTCCTGAGAAACACACACACACACGCAAACGCACACACACAAACACACACACACACACACACGCACACACACACACACCATCATCATCAGAATTAGAGCTGTGTAATTATGGCTGAAGTGATTATAGTAATTATTTAATAGCAGATACTACAATCAAGATAATTTGACCAACATCAGTTGTGACCCAGTTGTGCGTCCTTGTTGTTGTGCAGCTACACCGGTGTTGTCATGTGAACCAGTTTTTCATGACGAGTCTATCAATGTGTTGACTGGATATTACCCATGATCCTCTGCTTCCTGCCCCAGAATCAAGCTGCTGGTTTCAGGTAGAGAAGTTACTCAGTGTTTAATGAACTTCTCTTTCACGGTTTTGATTGTTCCAAGTTCAATTATAGATTTTAAGAAACACTATAGACGAACCTCAAGTTAATTTAATGTTCGTTTTCTGCACATTAGTTTTATGATCCTCCTCGAGTCGCTGTTGTTTTAACTGCTGGAGCCTATTAGCTAAAGAAGTAGAACACATTGGAGTTCTCTTTAATTCCCCACTCTATGAATTGATGTGGAAAACCCCTCAATTTGCATCTACTGTCCGTTTATTATGATTCATTGAACAGTTTTCTCATATTCCACAAAGCCGAGTCTACTCATTATTTAAAGAAAAACTCCACAGTCGAGCAAATACTCGTTGTTTTTCTCTTTGCGCCCTGAAGGGAAGAACCGCTGCATGAATTCCAAGTTGTTAAAATGCCACTTTCAAAAAAATCCAGGGAAACAAAGGAAACATATTTGACCGGAGGAAATGTTTCCATGCGTATTGTTTGTTCATAACCGAATAAACTTCCACAGGAAAAAAAAAATAAAAGAGAGTATTATCTGGGAGAGCAGGAGCGAACCGGGAACGCATCAGTGACTCAGCCAAACACACCGGGGAACACACGCCCTCATGCGAATACCAGATACAATCTGTCACTAATATGCAACGCAAACGATTTATGGTTTGCAAACACAAACAGGAGAAACCAGTGCGGACACACACATGCTCATTTTAATCACTCGATATCCATAAAGAACGTGTCAGAGACTTGACTTCCTCCTCTGTCACTGCAGCGTGAATAAGAAGTAATAAAAACCTTCATTAAGGAGCAGTTTCCTCAGGCTTCCATTAGCACTGATGAGGGTCTTCCTGTCTGACTCGCAGCCCTCTAGCTCCTCTCTTCCCCCCCCCTCCATCCCTCTGTCCATCAGCGACACATTTTTTTGGACAGAATAACCACACGAGCATCATAAAGTTAAATGTCTTCATACTTTTCAGCAGCAGGAGTCGGGAGAGGTTTGACGGAATTGAAACCGTTGGATTTAACTGAGAAATGAAAACCGCTCACGTCTCCGATATTGAGTTTTCATCTCGTCGGAAGTTGGAGGAGAAATCCGCCTCAAAAACTGAATCACGTCCAAAACGTTAGACTTTTCCCAAACAATAATCTTCGAGAGGCGAATCGCTGGAGCTCGTTCAAACTGTAAAGCTCCGAAACAAAGAGGGACGGCTCGAGAGGCTTTTGTTCACATGAAGGATTCACATCGTTCCATTGTTCCAAAAGGATTCTTCTACTCTGCTGCTGGCTGTTGTTTCCTCAATCACACACAAGAAAGTATGTTGAGAATATGTGAGTGAGATATTTGGGATGACATCAAACCTACAGGACCAGATTTATTGAAACTTGGTGGAAACGTGTGAAACAGGAAGTGATTAACTGTCACGAGGATTTGATTTAAAGGAGCAGATCCAGGAGGTTTTTATCCACTTGACATTTTACACTGATTTCCAAGGGAATAATTCATGGATCTTCATTAAAAAAATCATTTAATTAACATTAATTAACTCATCAGCTCACGTGTTGTTGAGAGTTCAGTGTGAGCCTTGGTGCCCTTTGCCTTAAGATGTATTATCAGGTGGCCCTTTTTTAATTTAGTGATCAGAGCTTCAAAGAAAGTTGAGTTAAGATTAGTTGAGGATCACATTTTATTTAACAAGTTTAATTCTGTTTTTCAGAGAATTTCTTTGCCTTCGTTGGCTGAACTCTTGCAATTTAATAGTAAATCCCTGAGAGTTGAATGAGTTTTCCAGACTTAACTTTAAATCCAATAGTTCTGCCAGTTGGTAAAATATTTAATTCCAAAACAAATTAAATGTATGTCGCAGGTGTGAGTTGTTGCAGAAGCTTAGACTTTATTTTTCAAGGATGCAACACAATTTAAAACCCTGTTCGCTGGTGCGGTAGTAAAATATTTCACGATCTTTGTTTGACCTTGTGTTTAATTCAAAAACTGCAAATCCAACATTTCTGGACGTTGCTGTTGAAACATTAAATGTGCAAAACGCTCGTGATGGTGATTCTTTGATGCTGCTGCTGCCGGGCGTCAGATCGAGAGCAGAGAGTTCGTACGGCTGAGAATCTCCAGAGTGATTTCCAGCCAAAGCTCAACAAGCATAAAACCTGAAACCATTATAGTTTTACTCCTTTTTGGAAAAGATGAGACAATAAAGCTGCCGATGAAAAATGCATCGGGCGGCCCTCGGAGGCAGATGACTGTACAAGGCTTTGTGTGTTTCTCACTGTGTGTGTGTGTGTGTGTGTGTGTGTCTGCTTGTGTGTGTTTGCCTTCCAAGGGATGCTCGGAAAGACAAATAAAAACCCCACTCGTCCACAGGCAGAGAGAGAGAGAGAGAGAGAGAGAGAGAGAGACTTTTCCTTATAAAGACATCGCAGCTGAAAAGCAGAGCAGACAAAGCTCGACTGGACTGGGAGGTTTTCTGTCTGCATCAGATTGTTAGAAACCACATTTCTAGACAGATCTGACATTCAGACCAGTTCCTTTATAGTCCAGGCAAAGCAGCGTTTTACGACCGACTAATTGTAAAATAATTTTTTTCAGCATAGATCATTTCTATGAGGTGTCCAGAACAACATACTAAAAGTCCTAAGAAATCCTAGTTGAGGAAATATGTTTAATTCTCATCAATGTGCCAATAAGGCAACAATACACCCCAAAAAGACTATTTTTTTCCTTTACTCCAATCAAAATAAAACTTTACACAATGAAAGTAACCATGAAACGTAACATTTTTTGTATTACAAGTTATTTTGAAAATGAATTTGAATATGCAAATGAGCTATACACCCAAATAGGCTTAATTATTTCCTTTACTCCTACCGCTATAAAACTTTACATAGTAAAAGTATTTATGAAAAGTAACTTTTTTTGTATTACAAGTTTATTTTGAAAAGAATTTGACAAGCACATGAGCTCCACACTTATTGAATATGTCCTAATTTGCATAGGCAGAAACACCATTCATATGTATGAACAAAGACATACATAAATTAATTTTCAAAGAAACTTGTAATACAAAAAATGTTACGTTTCATGGTTACTTTCATTGTGTAAAGTTTCATTTTGATTTGTTGTCAGACCTGATGCACCTTTAGGACTGTGCACCTTCTCCTTTAAGAGCTGCGTGTGTCGTGGGGACATGTGGTTTGTTTGTTTGTCGGTGCTTTTAGTTTGTCGAGTCTCTTTTCAGACACTGAAGCAGCTGGCAGCAGAATTTAATTGACGAGAACAACGATGAGCGTAACGATGACGAGTCAGACGATGCTCCCGCTGAACAAGGCTCAGTCGGCTGTTCACCATGTTAATGGACGGGCGATGACGTGCAGTGAGAGTCACTGAGTGTTTTAGATTTCATGTCTCCATCTGCTTCAGAGGCAGAGAAATTAAGGTTTTTTGTTGTTGGCAACTCTGTCGCCCTCAGGGTTCAGGGGATCGTTATGAATCTGTGCTTTAGCTCTTAATGAGTTCAACAATAGAAATGTAAAAAGCAAAGGCAGGAATGTTGGTGGTTTTTATCATAATGATAAAACAGCAGCAAGGAAATTAACTAAATTAGCTGGTTTATCAATTTTCTCACTTCTCACGCCCAAACCAGTCAGTGTCACGAACAGGTAAACGGGTTAAAACCCAAACTAACCCGATCAAATGGAAACAACGTGAACAATCAGAAGGAGCTGGGTTCGGACTCTCAGGTGTGAAGACGCCTCCACTTTCCACCGCTCGTCTTCCTCCTCTGCAGAACACGTGCAACCATCAGGGGCTCCGTGGTTATACTTTACCAGGGAGGTTCAGCTAGCAGATTTTCCATCGAATCAACAGGGGAGGTATGTCTGATAATACATGCTAATGACGGAGGGGGGGTGATGAACCCTTGTTTCCCACAGGAACAGGAACCATGTTCTCGTTCTCCTCCACCGCTTCCTCTCGGCTTGATTTTAATTTTTTAGAGACCTTGTCCTTTTGCATTATCACCAAAAAGAGAAAAGAGAAGAAAGAGTAGGAGGATGGTGAGTGGAAGGCTGTGTGTGTGTGTGTGTGTGTGTGTGTGTGTGTGTGTGTGTGTGTGTCTGCATGTGTGTGTGTGTGTGTGGGCAGCCCCGGAGAGTTTTTACATCCTGACGCAGCCCTTCACTCTTCAACAGGAACATTATTGGAGATTAAACAAAAGCGAACTCTCTCCTCCTTATCCACACACACACACACACACACACACACACACACACACACACACACACACACACACACACACACACACACACACACACTTCCTTTCTGACAGTTTCTTGATGCGCCCGCCTCCATTATTTAAAAAAAACAACTTAAACAGAGTAAAGCTGACAAAACGCCGCCTGGGGGGAGGAGCCAACGAGAGCCGGGACTGAAGAGGAGGATAGAAAACTTCCAGTCATGTTAATTGCAAAGCTTGTTAGCCTCTTCTTCTCCGTCATTAGCGCCCTATTAGCATGTCATTACCAAGACAGACTGTGTGATGGACAGCCTGGGGGGGGGCAGTTACTTCAAGAAGAATATGTGTGAGTCCGTGTTGTGCAGACGAATATGAGCATTTTAATGTTTAATATGATATTGAGATGATGGTGAGAGAATCTATAGAGACAACTTTTAACATTTAATTAGTTTCCACACAATATTCATATATAATTAGTTTTAGTGCTTTGCTCAAGGGCACATAATAACCTTCGGTGAAGCATGTTTACTGTGTTTTCATTATGAGTGTGGAGGTCGATTATTAATACATGTGACCTTCCTGAAATCTGTAAAGATCACAGGGAAATGTTTAAAATGCATAAAGAGGCTTTTTTCAAAGTAAACACACGTTTTGTCAGCTACTTTCTGCATTAATAATAATACAGCAATTTGAAATGTGTTGTCAACTGTGAGTTCCAGAGTCCACATGTGCTCATTACTTTTATTTTTGGCAATTAGAAACCTGTGAGGAGTGATTGTTGAGGCAGAAGAAGGTGCTAATTAAAATATGATTGCCCACTTGAAGCACTAAACTTTATCGGCAGAAGGAAAAAACCTCGTGGCTGTCGGTGTTGGTATGGAGGAAAATAGAATATATAATAAAGTGCGAACAATATTAATATAAATGATTGTAGGAGATCTAAAGGCATAGTTTTGTTTCCATCTTGTTTACTGTTTTAATATGATTATATGGTAAATACAAGCTCAAAGAAAATTAAGATCTAAAAATCCCCATCAGAGGGAATATTAGTTTCAGTTTGCTTCATCTATTCTCAGGGGTACATCCAATAATAATGCTGAACAAAGTATTTTAATATATTTTACTTTACTGGCATTCCACTCACTTTGAATTATTTATTTGGAAGGGCATGTTTTCTGTAATCTGTAGGGAAATACATTTCCTGATAAGGTCTCGCTTCCCAGATGCTGTTTGCTCACAACACACAGATTCTGAGGTTACACAGAAAAGACCTGTGTCTGAATTCTGGCTCCACAAACAGATTAAAAAGATATTTGTCATCTCATATCTGTCTGTGCGTTCCTCGAGTCCCGGCCCGGTCATTATGACTCACCGGGCTCGATGCTGCTCTACGGAGAAGACGGCACAATTGATAGAAAATGACTTTCTCAAGTGCTGCAAACCACAATTAGGATGAGCGAGTGAAGAGGAGTCGAGCGGCGGCGTCTGGATGAAAGTGACGCCGTCGCCGAACCAGCAAAACAACGAGCAGCGACAAGAAAGATGAAAGACGTGAACCGGGAGGATGAATATAACCTCGCTCATCGTCTGAATCAACGCTGTGAAGTTTTTCCTTCAAAAAAGAAATGAAAGTTCTGTGTTCCCCGGCAAGAGGAAAGTGAATCAAAGTGTCACCGACATCCTGAATGGATTTGAGTAGATTATCCTTCACTGGCAGAAAAGAGTAAATCACGGGTTGGAGTGGATTCTTTAACCTTCGCTGTAGCTCATACATAAAGAGTGAGAGAGTAAAACCGTGACGAGCGAGAGAGTAGTTTCCCCGAGTCCCTCTTGTGATTTTCCCCCTCATTCTGCAGTTGCTGTTGGTTTAAAGTGGTAAAATGTTTCCGTGAAGAGAAGGAGACATTGAAGAGAAACTGATAGAATTAAGTGAGAGTTCATGTCAGGGAGGTTTGATGTGAAAACAAGAGGCGGCATCATCTCATGTCTTCAATACCAACTGGAGCCACCTCAGTACTGTAACATGCTTTATATTCTAGAAGGATCTATATTGAATATAAATGACATTATCAAATTATTCCGTGCCGCCATTTTGTGCCAATGCCGTCATAAAGACGCTCGAACCAATCTCGAGTCGGCCTCAGCTGTCACTCCTGACGTTTAACCTCGTTTTTATGGCGTCAAATAATTAATTTAATAATCCACACACACACACACACACACACACACATCGGTTTAACATGTTCTTCAACTTGTTAGCTTCATTTGCCATCTGCTAACTTGGAGGAGGCAGGGTTTACGAGCCATACTACAGCCAGCCACCAGGGGGCAATGGAGATTCTCTAAGGAATGGAAAGCAACCCTCTCCGAAGATGCTCTTTGGGGAACACGTATTTTTGATTCAACCAATCAGGTTCGGTCACAGACTTGTCCCTGAGCAAGGCGTTTCCTTTTGGTTGCATGCTAGCTAGCTGAACGTTCACCCCAGGTTCTAATTCAACGACCTCGGTGTGTTCGGCTGATTTCGTCCTTCCACTACTTTCTCACCGTTCACCCCGAGAAGCAACCACACAGAACCGACGCTCCACCCCAGGCGTGGTGTTACCCAGGTGACGAGCTGAGCCCGGTGCTGGCCAGGCAGAGCGTTTGGAGTTCTGCCCAAAGGCTTCAATGTTGGTCTCATCACACGAGAACATCTCTTTGGAGAAGAGCGACTCCATCACACACATCTGCAGAGAGCTTCTGGGACTTAATGGATTTGAATTGTGGGAACATTATAAACACAGTTGCTCGATTCGTCATGTCTGGAATGTGTCTGAGTGCTTCCGAAAATGAGTGATTTCAATTTTAGATTATCTTTTAAATAACAAATATGTAAACTTGTCAATTCAAAATAACATCGACAAGGGAATGTGACCGATTACTTTCTGAAACTTTATGTAAGAATGATTATAACGTATGTCCTGTACTTGTATATACGTGTTTTTAGACAGCTCAACTTTATCCATTAAAAATTACATTCATGACACAACAATGTGTGCAAATGGTAAAAGGGACATTTTCTGAAGTCGTGCATGATTGCAGATGCAGATAAAAACCTGCTGACACTGACATACTCTTATTGATTTTCCTTCAATGTAGCTCTATACTTAACCCACCCCCCCATCCGTACATTATATATTGTTCACATACGTTCACATTAAATCAAATCTCACAATAATATTCAGTACAGTTCAAGTAAAATAGGTTTTTTAGCACCATTACCAGAGAAAATCCCACAAATACATAGAAATGATAATTGTATCCATTCAAAATTACTCATACGACAATAATGTGCAGTTGTGGGTCTGACTCACAGCCTCAGTGTGTCTCTGGCCGTCGACTTGTGTGAAATAAACAGGATTAAACCGGTGATTATTCATCTATCTTCTCCGCAGGTATACAAAGTAAAATAAAAACATGACAGACCAGAAAGTAAATAAGAAGCTGCAGGAGACGAGAAGCTAAAAGGACACAGAGCAGGGAGCTAATCCGTTTGAAAGTAGTGTGTTTGTCCCTCGGGGGAAGTTCACTGACTCACACTCGTTCTTATCGGATAGATGCTCACTTCATTTCAGCTGATCCCTGCAGCCCAACATACCACACATCCCTCCGCCCCCCCAACCCCACAGTCAGACACTGGAAAAGTAATTAAACTTACCCACAAAAACAAACTGATTCCGGCTTCGGGATCAGAGATACTGAGAACACGCTCCATAACTTTTCGGCGAAGTGAGAAACACATGAACGTAAACACAGACGAGGGAACTAACAGAGAGGTTCCCTGACCTTCATGCTGTGGTGGAGGGAGGTGGGGGGGGGGGGGGGGAGAGCTGGGAAGCTCCTCAAGACCTGAGGGCTGCAGAGACTAATTAACTCTGGAGACGTGACCTTTCTCTCCTCCTCCCTGAGAGGAAACATGTGTGTCACGGTGTTGAATCAATACGAGGTCAGAGTCCTCTCAGCCTCATGGACCCGAGCATCATGTCTCAGCCTCATGGACCCGAGCATCATGTCTCAGCCTCATGGACCCGAGCATCATGTCTCAGCCTCATGGACCCGAGCATCATGTCTCAGCCTCATGGACCCGAGCATCATTTCTCAGCCTCATGGACCCGAGCATCATTTCTCAGCCTCATGGACCCGAGCATCATGTCTCAGCCTCATGGACCCGAGCATCATGTCTCAGCCTCATGGACCCGAGAGTCATGTCTCAGCCTCATGGACTCGAGCATCATGTCTCAGCCTCATGGACCCGAGCATCATGTCTCAGCCTCATGGACCCGAGAGTCATGTCTCAGCCTCATGGACCCGAGCATCATGTCTCAGCCTCATGGACCCGACCATCATGTCTCAGCCTCATGGACCCGAGCATCATGTCTCAGCCTCATGGACCCGAGCATCATGTCTCAGCCTCATGGACCCGAGCATCATGTCTCAGCCTCATGGACCCGAGAGTCATGTCTAAGCCTCATGGACCCGAGCATCATGTCTCAGCCTCATGGACCCGAGCATCATGTCTCAGCCTCATGAACCCGGGCATCATGTCTCAGCCTCATGGACCCGACCATCATGTCTCAGCCTCATGGACCCGAGCATCATGTCTCAGCCTCATGGACCCGAGCATCATGTCTCAGCCTCATGGACCCGAGCATCATGTCTCAGCCTCATGGACCCGAGAGTCATGTCTCAGCCTCATGGACCCGAGCATCATGTCTCAGCCTCATGAACCCGAGCATCATGTCTCAGCCTCATGGACCCGAGCATCATGTCTCAGCCTCATGGACCCGAGCGTCATGTCTCAGCCTCATGGACCCGAGCATCATGTCTCAGCCTCATGGACCCGAGCATCATTTCTCAGCCTCATGGACCCGAGCATCATTTCTCAGCCTCATGGACCCGAGCATCATGTCTCAGCCTCATGGACCCGAGCATCATTTCTCAGCCTCATGGACCCGAGCATCATGTCTCAGCCTCATGGACCCGAGCATCATGTCTCAGCCTCATGGACCCGAGAGTCATGTCTCAGCCTCATGGACTCGAGCATCATGTCTCAGCCTCATGGACCCGAGCATCATGTCTCAGCCTCATGGACCCGAGAGTCATGTCTCAGCCTCATGGACCCGAGCATCATGTCTCAGCCTCATGGACCCGACCATCATGTCTCAGCCTCATGGACCCGAGCATCATGTCTCAGCCTCATGGACCCGAGCATCATGTCTCAGCCTCATGGACCCGAGCATCATGTCTCAGCCTCATGGACCCGAGAGTCATGTCTAAGCCTCATGGACCCGAGCATCATGTCTCAGCCTCATGGACCCGAGCATCATGTCTCAGCCTCATGGACCCGAGCATCATGTCTCAGCCTCATGGACCCGAGCATCATTTCTCAGCCTCATGGACCCGAGCATCATTTCTCAGCCTCATGGACCCGAGCATCATGTCTCAGCCTCATGGACCCGAGCATCATGTCTCAGCCTCATGGACCCGAGAGTCATGTCTCAGCCTCATGGACTCGAGCATCATGTCTCAGCCTCATGGACCCGAGCATCATGTCTCAGCCTCATGGACCCGAGAGTCATGTCTCAGCCTCATGGACCCGAGCATCATGTCTCAGCCTCATGGACCCGACCATCATGTCTCAGCCTCATGGACCCGAGCATCATGTCTCAGCCTCATGGACCCGAGCATCATGTCTCAGCCTCATGGACCCGAGCATCATGTCTCAGCCTCATGGACCCGAGAGTCATGTCTAAGCCTCATGGACCCGAGCATCATGTCTCAGCCTCATGGACCCGAGCATCATGTCTCAGCCTCATGAACCCGGGCATCATGTCTCAGCCTCATGGACCCGACCATCATGTCTCAGCCTCATGGACCCGAGCATCATGTCTCAGCCTCATGGACCCGAGCATCATGTCTCAGCCTCATGGACCCGAGCATCATGTCTCAGCCTCATGGACCCGAGAGTCATGTCTCAGCCTCATGGACCCGACCATCATGTCTCAGCCTCATGAACCCGAGCATCATGTCTCAGCCTCATGGACCCGAGCATCATGTCTCAGCCTCATGGACCCGAGCGTCATGTCTCAGCCTCATGGACCCGAGCATCATGTCTCAGCCTCATGGACCCGAGCATCATTTCTCAGCCTCATGGACCCGAGCATCATTTCTCAGCCTCATGGACCCGAGCATCATGTCTCAGCCTCATGGACCCGAGCATCATTTCTCAGCCTCATGGACCCGAGCATCATGTCTCAGCCTCATGGACCCGAGCATCATGTCTCAGCCTCATGGACCCGAGAGTCATGTCTCAGCCTCATGGACTCGAGCATCATGTCTCAGCCTCATGGACCCGAGCATCATGTCTCAGCCTCATGGACCCGAGAGTCATGTCTCAGCCTCATGGACCCGAGCATCATGTCTCAGCCTCATGGACCCGACCATCATGTCTCAGCCTCATGGACCCGAGCATCATGTCTCAGCCTCATGGACCCGAGCATCATGTCTCAGCCTCATGGACCCGAGCATCATGTCTCAGCCTCATGGACCCGAGAGTCATGTCTAAGCCTCATGGACCCGAGCATCATGTCTCAGCCTCATGGACCCGAGCATCATGTCTCAGCCTCATGAACCCGGGCATCATGTCTCAGCCTCATGGACCCGACCATCATGTCTCAGCCTCATGGACCCGAGCATCATGTCTCAGCCTCATGGACCCGAGCATCATGTCTCAGCCTCATGGACCCGAGAGTCATGTCTCAGCCTCATGGACTCGAGCATCATGTCTCAGCCTCATGGACCCGAGCATCATGTCTCAGCCTCATGGACCCGAGAGTCATGTCTCAGCCTCATGGACCCGAGCATCATTTCTCAGCCTCATGGACCCGAGCATCATGTCTCAGCCTCATGGACCCGGACGTCATGTCTCAGCCTCATGGACCCGAGCATCATGTCTCAGCCTCATGGACCCGAGCATCATGTCTCAGCCTCATGGACCCGAGCATCATGTCTCAGCCTCATGGACCCGAGCATCATTTCTCAGCCTCATGGACCCGAGCATCATGTCTCAGCCTCATGGACCCGAGCATCATGTCTCAGCCTCATGGACCCGAGAGTCATGTCTCAGCCTCATGGACCCGAGCATCATGTCTCAGCCTCATGGACCCGAGCATCATGTCTCAGCCTCATGGACCCGAGAGTCATGTCTAAGCCTCATGGACCCGAGAGTCATGTCTCAGCCTCATGGACCCGAGAGTCATGTCTAAGCCTCATGGACCCGAGCATCATGTCTCAGCCTCATGGACCCGAGCATCATGTCTCAGCCTCATGGACCCGAGAGTCATGTCTCAGCCTCATGGACCCGAGAGTCATGTCTAAGCCTCATGGACCCGAACATCATGTCTCAGCCTCATGGACCCGAGAGTCATGTCTCAGCCTCATGGACCCGAGCATCATGTCTCAGCATCACGTGAGAGCTGGAGAGAGAGAGGGAACGCGGGAGAACCCAGGTTCTGCTCTTCAGCTGGGACTGGTTCCAGCGTCACCTGGAGAACCTCATGTCCATCCCTCACTTTCTTCGAGGGATGTTTGAGGACAAGACAACGTTTGTGTACCAAAGTTTTCAAGATTAAAGTTTTTTAATTAAACTCGGGGTAGGTTTTGGGCTTCGGCAGATAAGTTAACATGAAAATGAAAAGGTTACGGCACAAGACAACAAAATTCCAGAAGATAATAAGTAAATAAAGAGCAAGAGCAAGATAAGAAGAATTTCAAATTGGCCAAATGCTTTATCAACAACTGTTGTGTTTCTCTATAATATTGTATATTAAGGGCCTTGAGGTCCAGTTGCAGATAAGCAGTTAGCATCCAGTCTGGTGTCGATGAGGTAATGCATCACGACAACAAACCAAAAACCTTGAGAAACTCCTCAGGCTCCCACTTGTCAGACATCAGCAGGCGGCCATTTGCTAACAGCCAGAGAACAAACGCTAATTAATGAAAAGATGTCAAACTGGGTTGGAAGCCGCAACTTTCCAAGAATAAAAGAGCTGAAGAGCGAGACAGGCAAACAAAGAGGGAGGGGAGAGACGTGTGCGTGTGTGTGTGTGTGTGTGTGTGTGTGTGTGTGTGTGTGTGTGTGTGTGTGTGTGTGTGTGTGTGTGTGTGTGTGTGTGGCGATTCCTTTAAATAGACACTATCGGATGCAGTGGGAGGCCGAGAGGAGACAGAGGTGAAAGAGGCGGAGGAAGAGAGGGGAAATCAAGCATCCGCTGTTAAGGGGATAATTAGGAAATCCAATGGTGAGTGTGGATGACGGGGGGGGGGAGACATGAGAGTGTATTCAACATACTGTACGTCTGCCTGTGTGTGTCCCTTTGTGTGTGTTCGTGTCCTCATGTGGGAGTTTTCCTGCTAAAGGACAGATGGTGCCACAGAACCCTGACTGCCTGTGTCCTCCGTCTGAATCCGTCTCCGAGGAGCCGTGTTCCCGTGTCTCCTCGCGCCGCTAACACTCGACCGACAGCTCGTGTGTTGGTTAAAACCCAGTTTACGAAATGGATATTACACAGGAACCACGGGTAACCTGATTCAGGAGCCGATGGTGCTTCCTAATGAACTCACCCTTGCTGAAAGCTGATTTGTCCTTCATGTGGAACGAGCCCCTCTGGATGAGCTGCTCCGGGCTCTCGGTGCATTCGAGAGTCTTTTTAAACACAGTTTCTCCGACTGGAACTGGAACAGAAACAAAAACTTGAATTTGATTTCAGCGAGGAACTAAAAGGTGATAACACATAATACATCACTTATAAAAGTAGATTAGAGCAAATACCAGCGTCTGTTCATAGAAGGTTTAGACGTTGAACTATTGACTCAGGCTATCAGGAGGTAATTTGAGTTTGGCCGATAAGGTAAAATAAATCTCTGTCTGGAGCTGAAGACCTGTGCTGCCCTCGTGTTCCAGTGGTGTAGTTTGGAACTGGACTCTATATCTCCAGCTGGTTCTCCTCAGAAGAAGAATCCGTTCCCAGCGTCCCATTCTTCTTCCGCATGACAAACAGCCTCCACAGGCCGAGGTAATCCATCACGCCGAACATGAAGTGTTCATTTGCTCTTCGTCAAAGTGATTGTTTTTATTGTTTCTTCATTATGCTCCAGTTGAATGTTTTTCTCTTTTCATGGGAGAGCTCGTTATTTCACACTCCACTTACTGTGTCAATCAGAATCAGTCAGAAGGAGGACGTGTGTGAGAATCACTCGTCACATCACAGGACGACAACACAACGCCTCACACACTCCATTGTCTTCTTCTACAGAGTTTGTGGGTCGGCTCTGCTGACAGCATGACACCATGAGGTTTGTCTTTATAACCGGGATGAATAATGAGTCACTTCCAAAGGGATTTCCATTAAACCTGGAGGAAGGACGGGACTTGTTCACTGCATTTAGATTTTTCTTCAACATTTTGACTGAAATTCCCAATTATGCATTGAACTAGATGATAAACAATCAGGCCTATTTGAGGACTGATATTAATGAGTCTGAGCAATTTGCTGCGGGTCGATTGAATTGGTATTTACGACAAATGTGAAGGTGCACGCTGTGAAGTGAAAGATATTCCTTCAGCCAGCGATTCATGCTCATCAGATTCAGATCATCGATCACGCTATAACCTCCGTCACGGTTTCATGGGAATCAGAGCAGCTGCTCCTGAGAAGTCCTGATCACAGACGGACAAACAAAACAATAAGAAAAATCTCAAGCACGGATTCGGTAGAGCAGAGAAAAGCTCAAGTCTCTGAGCCAAGAATCTAACAAGCAAAGAAAAGATATTTAAAGAAAGGATATAAAAACAAAAGTCTGTCCTATTTGGGAGTGAGAGCATCCATGTGTGTCCCATAGAAATGGAGAACTGTGTATTTCTATTGACTTCTGAAAAAAAAAGAGAAACATATTGATTCCCTCTTTCTCCTTCTCCAATTTTCTCCTCCTCTTTCTTCCAGTTAATTGTCGGCGGCCTCGGTGAAGCTGAATAACAGAGTCCAGCTGCGAAGCCCCGCCCCCCCCCACCACCACCACCACCACCTTGGACCTGAGCTATTATTACGAGAAAGGCTCCATTATAAAAAGGAGAATGAAGGTCGAAGCCAAACCAGCGGAATAAAAATATATTGTTCTGTCTCCTTCACGTTCGTCATCTGAGGAAAAAAAACTTCACAAGGATTTTTCCAAGTCGACTTTTTGACTTTTATTTCTCCAGGGAAATAATAACAACTGCGCTTAACATTCAAACAACACGTCCGGGGGTAAAAAAGCTGAGAAGTTTACTCTTAATAAATACAAAGAAAAACAAAGTGTAACTAATAGAGTTTGTTAATTCGCTAATTAGATCCCCGGCTGCCACTACAGGGCAAGGCAGTGCTGTGTGGGAACGGAATGTGCCTTGAACCAATCAGAAGGCTCCGCTGAAACAATTGTAAACAATAAACAACTTGGCGAGCGTTTCCTCAATCCTCAGAAAGCTCGGGCGCCTTGAGTGTTGTTAGAGACGTGAGAGGAGCAGAGCTGCGAGGGAAGAAGGCGCCCGGTCTCTAAATGATCTCTCCTGATTAGATTCTGCTTTTTGGAAGCGATTGAGATGTAATTAGTCTCGTGTTAAAACCAGACACTCGGTGTGGAGCGTCTGGAAGTTTATACTTTGGGGGGGGAAATGTTTAATTTATGATATATTGCATCATTTAATTATGGAAATCTAAGTTCGGGCTGAGGTCACATTCGATGCATAATAGATGAGCTGGAGGTGTGAGGACAGCATATGGCTTTCAGGAAGTTACACGACTCCCATCAGTGTTTCTTCATGTTATAGAAAGCGTTACACACATGGGACTTTTACACACTTCGGTCCCCAAGTCTCTGTTTCTATTTCAGCACGAGAAAATAACAGTAAATCAAGTTGGAGGGAGATTTAAAAGTTGCTCGTGGGAAAGTGATCCATCACAATGAATGAGTCAATTTGCTTTTTCCTCAAGGTTATCGGAGAGCGGTGATGCAGCTGGAAGCAGAGACTGGATGTGTGTGTGTGTGTGTTTGTGTGTGTGTGTGTGTGTGTGTGTTGGGAGGTGTAGTTCTTGTACTTCACTGTTTTAATCTTCTCCTTCTAACACACTCTTGTAACTGAAGACTGACGGACGCGTTCGATTCCTGCAGCGTCCGTGCTTGTATCTTGTATCCAATGCAAATTGCGTTGCTGACTGTCCCCCCCCCCCTTAATAATATATCACTTTTCTATTAAAACCCGTTCTTCAGCCCTTATCTCACGTGCAGAAACAGCACTGGCAGTAATGTAGATGTTGGAGAGCAGATATTAAACCATCCAGGCGTCACGAGGGCATGTTTGTGCATAATTACATTTGTCAGTAACAACAGCAGTAGCACCTCCGACTGCACGGACAATTAAATCAACACCGCCGTCCTGTGAGGCCGCCATGAGTCAACGTTACAGCCTCGTACTCCAGGTGCATCACAAGCACCCCCACCCCCACCCCCCCCCCCCCCTCACATATATACGGATTAACTACACAGTAAAACCGCTGTGCCGAGGGATGTGATGAAGCCATCTCTCTTTTTTATCTACATTAAGGAGAGAATCTGCAGGGGGGGGGGGGGGGGCGGGTGAGACTCGTCAGCCTGCAGTGGACACGGTGAAAGAAGAGGAGTGGAAACCTAATTAGAAGACGGAGAGAAACACGGAAGAAAGACAAAGAAGGAGAGGAAGGGAAAGGCAGTATCAGATGTGAGGGAAGAGAGATGGTTTTCGAGAGGCCGGATCCCAGATGGGACACGAAGCATTCCTCATACAGTAAATACATTTCCACTGATTATGTGCTCGGATCAATGGGATCGTTTTCCCACAAGTCTACAGTTTCACCAAACACACACATACACACACACACAGACACACAGACACACACACACACACACACGAACGCACTCGCAGTAATGCAAACACTTTAGTCCACTCAAGTAGCTTTCTGCAGATTGCACGCTCGCTCTTCAGGGATCACTTTAAATCATCAACGCACAATCGATACTGTTTCTATACTCAAGGGCAAAGCATGACACACACACACACACAAACACACACATGCACCCACACACACATGCACACACACAGAACAGGGAATATCCCTTCCCTTGCAATCAATGCCGACCTCCCAGTTAACCTCTGTGTTCAGCTCAACTATTGCATTCAGGATTTCCTCTGAGAGAAGTTCACCCAGCAGAATGAATGTTTAACCCGGCGGATCGATGCCGGACATGTGTGGACACGGGCAGACTTTCACCAGGATGCTTGTCCTGACTCAAACGTCTCCGGGACAAGCTGCTGCCGTGACCTCATCCCATTTAAAATCAACAAACTAATCAATTCCCCAGGAACCAGAAGCCGTTTCGTCACTATTTAAACTACATTCAGGAATCGTCGACTAGGCAAAAAACACCGCGGCTTTACAAGCACTTAAATATGATGCGCTCAACGTACTCTACAGAAAGTGCTTCATTAGGAACCAGCTTCAGACCTGCAGCTAACAACCTGTCACTTCCTGTGCCAGTACGAGCAATTACCGTCGTGCAGTTCCAAAGTCGCGGCGACTTCATTATTCTTGTCATTTCTGGGCTGATTTGAAAACCTTAAAACCTTTTATTGATCATGCATCTTGCCAACTCTGTGGATGAAGTCACTGGATGGATGACGTGAGGGATCAGAGAAGCCGACAGCTCGGTGGTTCGAGAGCATCCGTCACTGACTCAGCTTTATACACAAGCTCCCATCGAGACGGACCCTTCACGTCAGCCCATTATTCTCCCGTCTCCTCTTCTTTTGTCGGAGTGTCGTCGTTCTTCCTCCGACTCTTTCTCTTCTCTCTCCTCCTCCTCCCGCTCACTCTCTCTATCTCTCTCTGCCTTCCTCCAAGTCCATTAGTTCTCCATTAAAAAGCCAGGATGACCCATGTTATTGTGTTCAATGACTTGCTCCTAATGAAAAAACATTCCCCATTAGTGGTGAGAAGCCTCGTGTGCGTTATGGAAACGAAATCTGTTTACACACTTAGTCCCATTGTGGGGACTTGTCTTCCCTATGAGGACAGGAAGTTAGTTTTATGATGCACATCTTTAAATGCTCTTTAGGGTTACAGAGGGTTATAGTTCTCATGGTTAAAGTTTGAGAAAGTCTCCAGGAAAGGAGAGTGAGTCAGCGTCATGTGGTCTGAGTCCTGGAGACGTGGTGGTGTGATTCTGTGTGAGTCTGTGTGAGTCTGTGAGAGCCGGTGTGTGTTTCTGCGAGTCAAGCACCCGGGCCTCGACTGGAGCAGATAATATTCTTCCTGTTACAGCCTTTTGACCGGCGTGTGTGTGTGTTGGAGCGTGTGAGAGTGTGTGCCAAGCTGTTACAGCCTTGACCAGGGCTGATAATACTCTCCCAGCACCGTGTTCCAGCCTCTTGTGTGTGTGTGAATGAAATTGCATTCACAAACATGCATAAATATTGAAGTCGGAAGCGCTTGAATGAGTCAGTTGAAGACAGGAGAGAAGGCATCCAAGCATACAACACGTGGGTGTGTGTGTGTGTGTGTGTGTGTGTGTGTCTGTGTGTGTCTGTGTGTGTGTGAGAGAGAAAAGGAAGAAGGGAGCAGTCGGCAGATAGAAAGGAAAAAAAGGCTTGAGAGACAGTCTTATTTCGATATAGATGTATTGAAATTCATGTGTTGACCCAAGGTTTGTCGTTTAGTTGTCGTCTTGGTTTTGAAAGGATGAATGAAAAGAGAAGAGAACCTGCAGAGGAGGTGAAGAAGAACCCAGAGGGGATAATGAGCCGGGAGTATATTGATTGTTTTCACTGAAGCCAGAGTTTCAGCTTTGCATCAATACTGAATTCAATATCTCGTTTAATTAATTATTTAATTTTTTCTCCCCTAATGAGCTTAATAATGTTCAGGAAATTTGTCTCAGCATGCACAAGAGAAGTTTCAGATAAAAGTGATGTGTTATAATCTCAGAATTGGACGGTGAGGACGAGCAGGACAGCAGCCAATTAAAATAATTTTGTAAAATGAAATCAAGAAATGCAGCCACAGAAAAGCTGCTCAAGAAACTGCTGATGAACCTCAAGGGTTATTGTCGTCATGTCCCATTTCCTGCACTGGCAGTGAATCCTGGGATTGGACACAACCCGTGAAGCCCTTCCTTCATGGACACGAGCCCAGAGGATACTGGAGGATACTGGCGGATACTGGAGGATACTGGAGGATACTGGAGGATACTGGAGGATACTGGGGGATACTGGAGGATACTGGAGGATACTGGAGGATACTGGAGGATACTGGAGGATACTGGAGGATACTGGAAGATACTGGAGGATACTGGAGGATACTGGAGGATACTGGAGGATACTGGAGGATACTGGATGATACTGGGGGATACTGGAGGATACTGGGGGATACTGGAGGATACTGGAGGATACTGGAGGATACTGGAGGATACTGGGGGATACTGGAGGATACCTGAGGACACTGGAAGATACTGGAGGATACTGGAGGATACTGGAGGATACTGGAGGATACTGGAGGATACTGGAAGATACTGGAGGATACTGGAGGATACTGGAGGATACTGGAGGATACTGGGGGATACTGGAGGATACTGGAGGATACTTGAGGATACTGGGGGATACTGGAGGATACTGGGGGATACTGGGGGATACTGGAGGATACTGGAGGATACTGGAGGATACTGGAGGATACTGGTGGATACTGGAGGATACTGGGGGATACTGGAGGATACTGGGGGATACTGGAGGATACTGGAGGATACTGGAGGATACTGGAGGATACTGGGGGATACTGGGGGATACTGGAGGATACTGGAGGATACTGGAGGATACTGGAGGATACTGGGGGATACTGGAGGATACTGGAGGATACTGGAGGATACTGGAGGATACTGGGGATACTGGAGGATACTGGAGGATACTGGGGGATACTGGGGGATACTGGAGGATACTGGAGGATACTGGAGGATACTGGAGGATACTGGAGGATATTGGGGGATACTGGAGGATACTGGAGGATACTGGAGGATACTGGAGAATACTGGAGGATACCGGAGGATACTGGAGGATACTGGAGGATACTGGGGGATACTGGAGGATACTGGAGGATACTGGAGGATACTGGAGGATACTGGAGAACAAGCTGGAGAACAAGCCGGACACATTTCTGAGAGAAGAACAACAGGTGATGCTCATCAAACTAACTCACAAGTCCATTCCAGAATAAACTAGAATGTTTGAGTGGATTCACTCATCTCAGATTCAATCAAAAGGCATCAAACTACAGAAACTCAGGAACCATGAATTAGTCCCTGGGAAACATCTGTGAAAACATCAAGAAACTAATTATCTCACAATGTTGAAGAAAAAAGAAACCCAACCCGCTTTTGATATAATGTCCATATCACATTGAATCCTTGAGTCTTTTCTGTCTAGAAATTCCAGTTATCTTTAAACCAGATGTTTAATTTGCCTGATATCTGTGACTGGAGTCTTAGTGGACCAGTCCACATCATCCAGATCTTGAAATGATTCCTAAGTCGGTAAATTATGAACAAAGGTCATATTGTGGAAATTATCCATCTTTCCTAATCTCCATTTTCTCAAGTCTTCATCTTTGTTTGTGTTGTTTATGCTTTGTATAGAGTGTGAGCTAAGAAAGGAAAACATCTTCTCCTCCTCTCCTCTCCTGCACCTCTGTCCTTCATCTTTCAAACTCCTATTAAACCTGACACCTGTAAATCTGCCTCCTCCTCCTCCTCCTCTTCCTCCTCCTCCTCCTCCTCTTCCTCCTCCTGGTTTCTGGCTCATTCACTTCTCTGCCATCAATCTCTTGCTGTCCCTAAATATTCCTCGGACCCCGTCTCCGTCTTCCAAGTCCCCATATCTCCATCCTCCTAAATAATACCCCTGTCATTTCTCCACCTCATCCCGTGTCCCTTCCTGTTTATCACCCCACCCCCCCCCCCCCCCCCCAGTGTCACCTTCTCCGTTTCCCCGAGCGAGCGCCCACACAGACGAATCACAACAGCATATGAAGAAACATGAGAAATCCAGAGCTCATTTCAAGGAATGCATGAAATGTGTGTTTTCCCCGGGTCGACTTTGTCCCTCGCTCACGTTATCATCAGAGCACAGACTCGGCAATAATCTCATATCGCAGCGTTTCATTTCACAGAGCGGTCGGCACTCATTTCTTCCCCGATGCTTTGTTCCCCCCCCCAACGAAGGATGTGAAGCAGCACGTCCAACAAGATATCAGCTCACAGGGTTTGAATTTGTCTAAATCCTCTGCAACCAGAAGAAATCGTGTTCCTGCTATAAAGGACTTTTTGTGAGTGAGGATTTCTTTGACCTGACGGAACAAGTTCAAACTATGATTGTAGTCATCTAGGAAACTGAATGACTTGCATCAAAGATTCATCAAGTAGTTTGTAGTTTTCATATAAGCAATAAAACACCAAGTGCTTTGCAGAATTGAAGCAATAGAAATAATAAGAGGAATAACCGACACCTCATTAACTCAAAGTCCAAATCAATATTAACTGTAACTGGGGAAACGCAAGAATCTAATTAATTTGAATCAATAAATAATGTAGAGTAAAAGCAGGACTGAAAAAGAAGCTCTTGAAACTTAATCTCCAAACCTCTGAGTTGCTCTTTAGAATTCCTCCACTGGAAACCTTCCCTATATATTTATTTAAATATTTATATATCCGTGTAGGAATGGACAAGTTTCAGGCTGTCAGTGAGTTTCCATTCTCTGAAACCAAAAACTGAAATTGCTGAAATAGCCGTGTCCAGGACGTCGGAGGAACCTTCACAGCGGTTGAACATCATCTGAGCTTCACCTCCAACTGTGAACATCACAGTGGAAGATTCAATGCTATAATGAAAATGATATATTAGCTGCGATATAAGCGCATGAATCCTCATTACAACATAGGGCTGTGATATTTACTGACATTACAAGTTGACGAGGACACTGTGTGAAAGAGCTGACGGAGGATTATGGGATGTTGAAGAGCAAGAGGACGGGAAGAAGCTCATCAAGGGAAAGGTCCTGATTTCTTGTGAAGCCGCCGCTGACACGCGTCCGGCGTCGGGATTAAAGATTCATTCATCACCTTGAGGATCTGACCCTAGAAAGTTGAGCACAAGGTCTGTAGCTCAGTGACGACATGATGGCTCCGATAACGTGAAGCCTCTTGATCACCCCCTGGTGGTTGACTCAAAACCCACCTACTCCATGTTAGAGGATGGGACACAGACACCAATGATGGCTTCATTTCTGGAGACTCAGTCTATGATTCACTAGAAGAAAGTGGACTTTTAAACTCAGCGTCTCGACACTTTCAACTGAACATCTGTCTTCTCAGTATCTTTATTGTGCAGAGTGCAAACTCCACACACACACACACACAGACACACACACTGTATTAAGCTCATGTTCATCACAATCAGAGCAGTAACATGAGGGGAGAAGAAGCTGAGCTTGAAGCAACGAGAGCTGAAGAGGGACGAGAACATGAGGATCACAGACAAGTAAGATTAAAGTCACAAGAGTGAGTCCTTTCATGTGTGTGGCAGGACACACATGTGTGTTCATTTGAATTCAAGTGTGTATTCTCCCCCCGCGCGGCCTCAACTCGTGTTTGAAGAAGCTCCTGGAGACTCAGCGACTGCAGATACCGATAAGGAAAATCACACTGTCAAGAGTTTATCATCCACACGCGTCCTGGTATGTGCATGTGTGTGTGTGTCTGTGTGTGTGTGTGTGTGTGTGTGTTCCTGAACTCGGACACAGAGGGGTTTTCCTGCTTGAGCATATGTTTGTGTATGTGTGTGCACTTTTTGTGTGTGTTTTTTTCTCCTTCCTCAGGGGAGACCCCCCCAGCACCGTCTGTCTCAGACCGACTCAGTATGCACAGCCACAGAGAGCCGGGAAGCAGGTGATGAGAGAGGAAGAGGAGGATGGAAAGAAGGAAGGATGATGAGATGCAGAAGGAGAATTCATTCACGTCCAAACAGATGTATCCACTCATTCCCCAAAATGACTTTCTCCCATCACGTCTGCAGCCATTTTGTCAGAGCAGGTGCTGCAGACTTTCCATTCCGTTCTGTTTTGAATCTCTTTCTCTTTCCTCCTCCCCTCTTCCCCAAATGGAGGATTTCACAGTGGGAGAAAAAACAGAAAAGGACAGAGCCACTGCAGAGGTGAGGGTGGAGGGGGGGGGGGGCGTAGGAGGGAGACGGGAGGAGGAGGAGGAGGAGGAGAATAAGAGGATGAGGTGAGGAGTGAGAAGAGAAAATGGAGGCTGAAGGAGGAGGTGGAGAGGGGAGGTGCTCTCCATCCTGTTTGTTTTTCATTAAGGGTTTTCAAATCTAATGAGCGGCTCAGAAGGAGACAAGAGGGAGACGGGGGGGGGGGGGGGGGAGATGGAGCCCACACACGCACAGATTATGGCAAATGTGCAGGAAGTGGAGGAGATAGAGAAAAATATCAACGGGAAAGATAAAAAGCAAATATAAAAGAACAAGAGAGATAACGTGCGTTAAAAGAGGGAAGAATAAAGATGAGACTCCCAGCGTTTACAGCCACTGCATACAAATGTGTGTGTGTGTGTGTGTGTGTGTGTGTGTGTGTGTGTGTGTGTGTGTGTGTGTGTGTGTGTGTGTGTGTGTGTGTGTGGTGGTCAGACAGAAGCTGTGTGTGTGTGTGTTACAGTCGGGTGAGTCTCCACATTGTTTTCACTCTGTCTACATTTCCAAACATCATCTCTAATTAATCTGCCCGATGGGGTCTAGTGCAAATTGTGAGAGTGAGTGAGTGAGTGAGTGTGTGTGAGAGAGAGAGAGAGAGAGAGAGAGAGAGAGAGAGAGAGAGAGAGAGAGAGAGAGAGAGAGAGCAAATGTCAATGCAAACGCAGAAGCTGCAAAACCAAGTGTCGTAGTTGTACTTTTAAATGTAAATAGGGAAAAAACTGATAATCATCCACCAAATAACGTAGAAAACAGACACTTCTCTACTAAAACAACTTTACGTTTCTATATAAACGACCTGAAAGATCGTTTTCTTTTTAAAACTTCACCTCGAACTTTCAAAGTAAAGGACCAGAACATGCGTGTTTGCTCATGAAAAAGAAAAAGAGGATTTATCATATTGGCTTTGAATGCAACTTTTTGGATCCAAAAACCAACTGAGCCAAGGAAACACACCAACTTCAGAATCCATCCAAAACCCGGTTGATCATAAGATGAAACTTCCCTCTTGTTTCTTTTACTTTGATTTGACTCCACAGAAACCGGGGGGGAGGAGTCAATGGACCCTTCGTTATCTCTCTCTCTCAGCAGCAGACTGAGAGACGAGTCTCAGCCGGAGGGCGAGAGAGGAAACGTGTGATTCCAATCAGCTCGGCCGGTGTTGTCCTCACACAACGGGTCACAACACAAACACAGCCGGGGTCAGGATTTAATTTCCCCGCGGACGACACACGGAGGAAGCTCACGGACTCTCGCTGTTGTAGAAATGCTCCACGCACACAGACACACAACACTCACAACACTGTGAAGTCTGATTGCACGTGCAGACTTCAGTGCACGTGTCTGACAATCACTCCATCCAAGCTGATCTGGAAGGAGGTGAAGTGACCCGACGTGGACCTGATGAGGTTTGACGGGCGTGTGACTGCGTGGTCACGTGGTCGCCTCCCCCTCCGTCCACACGGCGCTGGAGGAGGCGACCGTGGCGTCCGGCTACACACCCGACAACTCATTCATGTGTGTGTTAAATGGAGCGTGGGCTGGACCGGTGCACGAGTGTTTCCACAACATGAGTCAGGCTTCTCTGCATAAATTAATAATTTGTATGAAGTTGTGTGTGTGTTTGTGCAGGTGTGTGTGTGTGTATGTGTGTGTGCAGGTGTGTGTGTGAGTTAGCGAGGGAGAGGTTGTGTGTCTCTGGGGTATAAAGCAGATTTGCATTTGTGTTTTTGTGTGTGTATCTATTTGATGTGTTTTTCATGTGTACGTGCCTGTAGGCTGTGTAGGCTGTGTGTGTGTGTGTCTGTGTGTGTCTGTGTGTGTGTGTGTGTGTCTGTGTGTGAGTGTGTGGCTGTGTGTGAGTGTGTGGCTGTGTGTGTGTGTGTGTGTTTGGTGTGTGTGTGTGTGTGTGTGTGTGTGAGTGTGTGCTCTCATTATGCAAGGCCAAGTTTGGAATTGCTCAAAACTAAAATGACTTAAGTGGGCGAGTCCCCAAACACTTTCTCTCTCTCCTCTTCTCTCCGGTTTCAACAGGCGACATGAAAATAAATTTGAGAAGTTTCCCGACAAGACGGATGAAATTGATGAGGTTCACTTCAGGTTCTTTACTCTTTTTAAAAGTTGTAGGTGGATTGTGTTGTTGCTCTGCAAAAAGAAAATTAACGAGGTTTTCAGATTTAAGAATTTGAAACTATATTTAAAAATCACACACAGCTGTAATCCATCGATAGAACTGTTGGGCTCAGAATTCAGGAGCTTTTAGAAATCAGGTATTAAACACGTCCACACTACAGGATTATAGATCTTTGTTCCAGAACTGGGTTTGCGTACCAAAATCCGATATCAATCAAGAATCAGTACAGACCAAGAGACATTCTCCCTCCGACATGTTTTCATTTCTTTCATATTTCTCCACAGAAATTGTTCTGTACTTGCTCTGAATCTTGACAACACCTCCATTGAGCGACGGACATTCGGGAAAATAAAGCTTTCAAATTCATTTTTCCAGCGTTTTCAGGAACAATAACAAACCCTGTGGATCCAGAAGTTTCACCCAGCGGCTCGCGGCAGGTCCGGCTTTTCAAAGACGTCCCTGAGGGTCCCACAGTTTCCACAGTTTCTAAAACCCCATTGAAGTATAACACTATTTGATGTGCAGGGTTTTCAAAGCTCTCCTTCTCCTCTGGGCTCCTGCAGCACAGGGCAATTATTTCACAGCTTTTATTATATCTAAGTCAGAAGACCATATGGCCGTTGGATAGAAAGATGGAAAGTTGTAGAAACAGACACGTCCACCTTCCCTTCGCCCGGCAAAACGTCGAGTCAAGGTCTTGATTAACCAGAGAGCTGCATCAGGTTACGTAAGAAGTTCTTCTAACGTCTCCTCTTTCCACTTCCTGTCCATCAACAATGCCTCCTCCTGCACGCCACACCCCAGCGACGCCCACCAGAGACAAGCAGTCGTCTGGAACCGACCACAGGTCTCCAATCTGTCTCCTTCGTGCCATCGCTATGCTTATTACCCATGAGCTAATTACCCGGTGGCACCCCCCCGTGGGATTGGCTCGCCCCACGCTAAGCTAATTACCATGCACCTCATTGCACAGGCAGGGCTGCACGGGGGGGGGGGGGGTGGAGAGGAGGATTGGCAGACGTGGAAGCGGAGGTAAAATTAGAAGAAGTGGCGGATGAGAGGGGACAGCAGCAGGAAACCATCAGTGTCACCAGAAGAAGGAAAGAGGAGGATTCGGAGAGGAAGTGGAAAGATGTTTGGAAATCTGACATCACACGAAAAGGCTTCGGGGATTCGTTTCCAGCCTTGAGTGGTTGTTACTAGGGTTGCAAAATTCCGGGAATTTTCAAAGTTGGAAACTTTCCATGGGAATTAACGGGAATTAACGTGAATAAACGGGAATATACGGGAATTAACAGGAATTAACGGGAATTAACGGGAATAAACTGGAAATGTTGTGGGTAATTTATACTAACTGTATTTACCTTGTCATATACAGACATAAATATAAACATTTTGTTTTGTCATAGGCTGATTTGAGCCCAGAGGAAACTTTGGGCACTTGACTATATGCTTCTGCATCGTTGTGTCATTCTTAACATAGGTCTTTGCACAGTATTTGCAGATGTACACAGCCTTTCCTTCTACATTGGATGGGGTGAAATGTCTCCACACATGAGAGAGTGCACGTGGCATTGTTCTGTAGAATAAGATGAGAAAAAAGTTTGTAAAAAAACACTAATGCAATGCTAGAGATATAAATAGTTAGCCAAACAATTGGAATCGTCTGTAAACATATTTTACAATTGATGGATAAATGAATGGAAATAGGCTAGATGAACAGATGAACAATCCTCAATCAGCATGATAATATATTTTCTCCAGTAATATCATGGAAACTTACCTGACTAGTCCTGCACTCTACAGCAGGCCTCAGTAGCCCTGCTGTAGAGTGAAGCATGCTGGGAGTTATCTGTGCATGTGATGGAAGAATGCACAGTGGAGGGTTGAAACTCAACGTTCCATACATCTTTAAAATAGTGTTTTGAATGATGTTTTTATTGCTCAGCCTTTAATTTGCATAGTTTTGTTTTTTTCAAAATTCCCCAAATTCCCGAGCTTAATATTCCCGTGGAAAGTTTCCGGAAATTTACCGGAAACTTTCCGCCCCTTTGCAACCCTAGTTGTTAGCGTTAATAACCAAGTGGGGCCGAGCTGGAAATCTGTGGCATCATTTCTCCTGATGCAACATGAAACAAGGTGGTTTACTCTTCATTAACCACGGAGGATCCAGCTGTGTGAAGCTCTGACCCGGGTCGTTACGCTGCCGGAGCTCAGCAGCCGATAACAAGCAGAACCCAAAGATAGCTCTGCTCCTCGGTGCTGCCACGGAGGAGCCGGTGTGTCACCGAGGCCACCGGGTGCGGCCGGGGGGGGGGGAGAGGGGCGAGCGAGGGGCCGGTAGAGAGAGTGAGAGCTACACAACTCACAGGGAGAAGTCGACGCTCAGACAGTCGATGTGGAGGATCTATAGCTGCAGCTGTGTGTCGTTGGGCCTGTGTGTGTGTGTGTGTGTGTACACAACCCTGGGTTTGATTGTGTGCATTCAGTGTTGTGTGTTTCCTTCCCCTTTGTGCGACTGGTCCTCGAACGCCACGTGTCAAGCATGTGCGAGTCGTCGTGTGTGCGTGTCCCAGCCTCCACATTGCAGGCGCTGTGTGGTACACAGGAAACACACACAGCATGCACAATGAGGAAGCCGGGACGCGCCGTCTGATTGGCCGAGACCACGTGCTTAACAGAGACTAAGAAATAACACTGACCTGCTGATCAATGAGACAATAACAGTTCTTAGTTTCGCACTTTTCACACCTGATATCAGTCGTTCGGACCAAACTGAAAAGTCAGAGAGTCCGAACCCAACTAGCAAGATGTGAACCTCTAAGAGAATCTGATTGATAAGTAATAAATAGTGTAGATGTATGTTTTCAGGGGACAAATGAGGCTAATATGTTGAAAATGTCCTCAAACACATTGATATATATACACAAATTAATGAATAACGGTTCAGTAGAAGCAAACTTCAACTCCTCAGTGACTCTGAGCACTTTCTGGACCTTCTACTCTACCTGAACTTTAAAACTCATTTCATTGGACGACCGGCCTCGTCTCATATGACAAAAAATGAGCCAATAAAAAGGAGCAGGAGATACACTGTACTTAATAAGCTGTGTGACAATAGCTCCACAGACCCGTTAATGAGCCACGTGTCCCGAGTGCAAGCTCCACCTCGTCTGGATCTTCAGGAGGAACGTTGAGAACGACCCGATGTTACGATGTGTTGAGCAGCGATGAACTGTTCTCCACTAACGACCTCTCCACGCCACTTCCTGTATACGACTGTAGTAGCTGCAGAATATAGATATATATAATGTGTACAGTACAAAGGTCCAGTTCACTGCACTGACAATATGTTGTGACAGGATTCTTTGGTATAGAAGTATTTTAAGGATGGTTTTCTTGAATTGTTAAGTTCACGAGACCACAAACGTGTTTTGTAATATTTCAAATTATGGACGAAAGAGCTATTATTCCCATTTATTCCATTAACCTTGTATCTGCAGCATCTTTGGTCCGAGCTGCTCTTTCACCACATTGAGCTCCTCTCTACATTTACCTCCTCCTCTCACACTCACACACATATACAGCCTCCCTTTAACTCAAGCACATAACTGAACACTTACATCCTCCACGAGCTAACAGTCGGGGGGGGGGGATCCTGTATATTCTACATTCCAGGAAGAACACTCGCAGGCTAATTGGAGAGAAGACAAGTGGAACGTTCACTTTATTGTGACAGTCCAGGAGAGAGAACATCCCTGTTAAAAGTGAACTTTCAGCTGTGGAGCTTCTCGTTTACTACCTGTTACGGTCAAGAGCCCGATAATTAAACCTTGGAAACGCTATGGGTGGGGGGGGGGGGGCTCGGGGAACGCAGTGAGAACAAAGACAGACGAAGAGGAATCATTAAACATATTTCCACACGTCGGTAGGAGAAGTGAACTTTTCCTCTGAAGAGCAGAAGCTGTGTTCGGGATATTTATTTAAACACCTTATTCTCTCCAGCTCCTCCAAACTTTGCACCAAACTTTTTGAGCCTTACTTTCCCCCCCCACAGGGATATTGCACCTCTCTCTGCACCTAAAGCCAAGGAGCTGCTTCACTATACATCCAATGCTGATATTTCACGATATTTCCATCGGCCGCGCCTTTAAATATCACAGGAGCTCACAGTCATATTCCATTTTTTGACCTGCGTTGAATACTCATGGGCTGTTTCCTTTCAGGTCCTGCCCTCTGATTGGACGGTGGCGTCCTCTTATGCAGCTTTTATTCATCCCCCCCCGCCGACTTTCTTAAGATCAAACCACATATTTGGCCTAAAGCAATAACAGAGCACGCAGAAATTCTGTATTATTCTTTGGTTATTATCCAGCAGGAGCTCCGACGGGCTTTGTTTGCACTGGAACAATTGTGTACTTGTGGAATACACAATGTGCTTCATCAGTGTTGACACGTTACAGAAACAATCTTAAATGATTACACATGTAAATGAGGCGTTTCCCCCCCCCGAGGGCCCACCTGTAGAAACCCTCCTTGCTGCTCATTGGCTGAGAATAGGGGCAGATATTCCGTGGGCCTATTGGATTGAGTTTGGCTGACAGCTTATTAATTTTCCCTGACGAGGATTATATTACTAAAGAGCACAGAGGAAACCGACTCTGTATTCACGCCGGCGTCTCTCGTTCCGACTCCTCGGCTGCGAGCTGATGTTTGTGCCTCAAGATATATCGAGCATGAAAAAGGTTTTTTTTTTGCAAGTAAACACATCGGAGCTTTTAGAGAGTCGTTTATCCAAAGAACACTTTGGGTGAAAATGAAGCACAATAAATCAGAATCAGGAGGAGTGACTGTGCAGATAATATGAGTGAAACTGAGTCAAAGAGCTGAACAGGAATCGGGGAATCAGGCAAAATGTGCCGAGCTCTGAAGAGATTTGTTTTGGATTTGAACAAAATCCCAGAACATTAAGACCTCACGAGAAAAATCTGTTCAACTGTTAAACAACTGAGACTCAGATAGAACTTCCTCTTTGTCTTACGAGTCCAACGAGAGCTCTGACGCTTTCATTCACAAACTCCCCCAGACGCCTTCCCTCCACCCGATGACTCAAGACTCCCAAACTCCCTCCTGCAAACAGCCGACCCTCCGAGGCTCCAGACACGGAGGCCGTGGGCGACGGAGTCTGAGTCAGAATCCGATGACTTTGCATCCCGTGCGTAGTCGTATCGTTTGTTTCTGTCTGAGAAGTTAAATCTGGGATTTCTCTCTCGGGTCAAAGTGTTTATCACGAGGACGAGGAGACAAACAAACGAACGGACGAGAAAGAATACGAGCTCCCGTCGCTTCATTACTATTCAACAATAGGTGGGATTGGGACGTACACTTTGTTTCCATAGCAACCAGCTGTGGCATCCAGCAGAGAGAACTCGTGTTGAACTCTCAAACTCCCACAACGCCACCAGCGAGCTGCGGCTGCTTCGACGAGTCGGGACGCCGATGGTTTCAGACTCAGTGAGACGACCAGGACGGAGAATTCACCTCAGTGTCTCTGGGTGTTTCAACTATAACAACATCAGCGTGTGAACTAAATTGATTTTAATTGATAAATCAAGTGAGCAGTGGCAAAAATGCAGTTTCAGGTTTTCGGATCTTTCCATTAAAATTGAAGTTTTAATATCTGATTATGGAAGCAAACAAACCTTGAATTTCTTTCTACTGAATATATTTCTGCTTTTCCACAGCTGGAGCCCACACTCGCTCTCCAGTCCGCCTCTGCTCTGTGTCTCACACTCTGCATATAAAACAAAACCACGTCAGTTCTGATTCCAGCTGACGTATCGTTACATTTCACCGAACTCCTGTATACGGTGAAAATAAACAAGGGATGTTCTTCACCTTTAAAGGCCACAGCTGAAACAACTCCTTGCATTCATTTGAATTATCAATCTCATTGGTTTAAATGACCTCACGTAATCGTTCTTTATGAAAGTTAAAGGCTTTTATATTTAGAAATACACTTACAGACCTTTAGACAACCTCCTACTGAACAATGTTCCTAATGAGATTTGGAGCAAGAGGAACGATAAGATGGATTTGAGATAAACGGATGAATAGATGGATAGAATAACAGCATAAAGCATAGAAACATGACTCTGCTCATTTCCCTTTTAAATGCAGCTCCAGTCCCGGTGATTCATCAGGTGATCGATGAGAATCTGACCTTCACCAACAGATTGGAATCAGCATTCCTGTGTGCTGTTATTCAGAATGAGTCGAATATGTGTAATATCAGGCGTAATGACATTTCTCTGCATGCGTATATCGGCTGATAAATGGCTTCTGGAAATTGTTATTGTAAACTTCATGTGCACAACATTGTTGAGGATATTTCTTCTCCAGAGCAGCTTTCACAACACACCAGTACAATCAGAGCCTCGGGGCGACATCACCGGATGAAGGCAAACAAGCCGTTTGGAATATATGAATACACAAATAAACAGATTGTGTGTCTGTGTGCGGCTGTGGTGGTCGCACGACAAACAGAGTCACGTGCAAGAGGAAGAATGTGGGGAACAAACAGTGTGACACCGTGCACATGCAGGAGTGTGTGTGTGTGTGTGTGTGTGTGTGTGTGTGTGTGTGTGTGTGTTCTCCCCTCCACAAGGTCAGGAGGCTAACAGCAACATGCTAGTCAGCCTGTGTGAGTCACTCTGCACCTCCGGGCTCGTGCAGCTTCCTGAAAGTAATTTCCAATTATATTAAAAAGCTGCGTCACAGTTTAAGTTTCTTGTCTCGTGTTCTGTTCAGATCTCACTGTCAACAACTGAGTCACCCAGGAGTCAACCAGACGGTCGTCCAATCAAAACCACTTCCTGTGACCCGTGGGTTTCTGCTCCGGCTCCCACGCGGAACAACAGCAGGTCCAGTTGAACCAGGAGCTCGGCCACATGTGGAGATTCATTCTGCCGGAGCCTCAGTGATGAGGTGAAAGAACAAAGTCTTATCAAGATGTTGCCTGTGTCGTCTCAGTCACCGAACGCTGGATATTACCCATAATCCCCGGCTTCCTGAACCACAGGAGCTCTTCCAGGTAACCTTTCAAGATGCTTCCTGTCTCCGGCTCCTCAGATTCCAGTCGGCAGGTCTGAAGTCAGTTTGTCGTCTAGGAGAAGCTCTCACCCCCCCCGACTGGAAGAGCTGCTGCATGTAGGTGTGTGTTTGTTTTTTATTGTTTGTGCGAGTGGGCGGAGGTTGTGAGGTGGAGTGCTCTCAATATTTCTCTAGCGAAGACAGTTTGTGCGAGTGTGTGTGTATCTATGCAGGAATTTTGCAGTAAAAGATCAAACACTTGAATTCGTCAATATTTGTTGTGTGTGTCTGTGTGTGTGTGCAGCTTCACCGCTAATTGCTCACACACATAAAGAATGTATCTGCCGCAGAAGCAAGGTCCCGATGATACAAGCTCTCGATCGTTCACCAGCCAATCAGGATGTTTCACCACGTTTTATACAATGTAAAATAAATAGCTACAGACACTAGAAGACACACGCAAAGATGTGAGAGTTTGTGTTGATACAAGTTAACAACGGTGTCAGGTGACATGATCACGTGACCTCTGCAGCGGAGTTAACACCTCACTTCCTGTCTCTGTCGGTTGCTCCGCCTCCCGCCTGGAGAACGAGCAGTGGTGTATAAAGTACTTGAAAGCCATACTTGAGTAAAAGTACAGATATCTTACCTGAAAGTGACTTCGGTAAAAGTAAAAGTCACCCGTCAGAAAATGACTTGAGTAAAAGTCTTAAAGTAGTTCATATTAAAAGTACTTAAGTATCAAAAGTATCTGGTGTTGAAATGTACTTAAGTATCAAAAGTAGTGCTTTTTATATTAGGCCTATACAGACACAAAACAACCCAAAACGTTTCTCCTCAAGATTGATCTCAACTGACTGAAAAATTATAACAACAATATGAATATAATGTATATAATGTATAATTTTACAAATTTTGAGCCCTAGATGAGAGAGAGAGAGAGAGAGAGAGAGAGAGAGAGAGAGAGAGAGAGAGAGAGAGAGAGCCAACCTCCGCTGCTCAAGTAACGAGCCAGTTTGAGAATGTAAGAAGTAGAAAGTACACATATTTTTGTTCAAATGTAACGAGTAAAAGTAAAAAGTCGTCAGGGAAATAAGTACTCGAGTAAAGTACAGATATGTGAAAAATCTACTTAAGTACAGAAACAAAGTATTTCTACCTCGTTACTTCCCACCACTGAGAACGAGGAGCATGTGATGCTGTTGTTGTCGAAGCAGAAAAGCTCCCGTTGTGTTGTTTCTCGTGTGAAACACAAACTCTCACAGGTCACGTCTGGAAAACGACTTCGCTCGATGAAGAAGTTCAGTGAGAACAACACTCGACTTCACACTGAGCGCTCGACTGTGGGCGAGTGTCTCCGAACCACCGAGTGAGAGAGAGAAAGAAGCAGTGGAATAATAACACAGTAAAAGTGTTTGGATCAATATTCAGACTGCGCAGATGTCGATAACCATTATGTTGTATTGTGTGTGTTGGTGTGTGATTGTGTGTGTGTGTGTGAGGCCATTAGAGGCAAAGCATTGATCCCATTTACAGGAGCTGGTCTCAGTGGAGCTGATGAGCCTCAATATGCAATTTGAATTCCATTTTACTGTTTGTATCTCTCTCTCTCGCGCTCTCTCTCTCGCTCTCGCTCTCGCTCTCTCTCTCTCTCTCTCTCTCTCTCTCTCTCTCTCTCTCCACAGTTTCAGTTAATCATCGCACCATTAATCAGTGATTTGTCTGTGTGATGTCGCAGCGACTCCCTGGGAAACGCTTTGGAATCAATAGAAACTCTTGAAATATTGATGAAACAGCTGGAGCTCTCCACCCTCTCGACACACACACACACACACACACACACACACACACACACACACACACACACACACACACACACACACACACACACACACACACTCAATCCTGCTTTTCTTATTGTAACGACCCTGGATTCAAATCCTCAAGATAAAGGAATCTACTATAGAGGAAGAATGAAGGTGGAAATATGTGTTAAACAGTTACAATAAAGGAAAAATGGGCAAATCAACTAAATCTGCAGCATTTATAGTTTTTAAAAAATGGACGATATGAAGGCTGCACAAATCTGCAAGCAAAGTATCTCCATCGCCCCCTGGTGGCCGACTGGCAACTCCATGGAAGAGGAACCTACGTAAGCATCCGAATGCTACACACTGGACTTTTAACTGTAGGAAACACAATAACATAAAAGAGTGTGCGAGGTTGTTAATGAGCGTCAGAGGTGTTGTCGTGTCAGAATCACACAAAGACACACACACACACACCTCCTCACTGCAGCTCAGACCTGATATCCATCTTTCTATTAATATGCAAATGAGAGTTACTTTGTTAATGTTTAACTGTCCATGTGATGGTGACTTTAATAAAGAAGCGGTAGAGTCAGCAGTTTTCACAGGGTTATACAGCATCTACACACACGCACACACACACACACACACACACACACATACACACACACACACACATGCTCAGCAGCATACACAGGGTTGCGTGAGAGCAGGGCTACACACACGCTGAACATCTGCATGACTAAAGACACCTCAGGGGAATCCTGCTGTTTGTGTGTTTGTGTGTTTGTGTGTGTGTGTGTGTGTGTGTGTGTAACCAACAAACAAACCAACATCATTCAGTGGAGCTCACACCCAACAGTCCCTTTAAATTCAATCATCACCAAATAAATATCAGATCCCTAAATATGATTGTTTTCATTACGATTGCATCCAATTCTTTTCCTGGGAACATGTCCAGTGGGTTGTTTCTTGGCCGTTCATGTTTCCGTCCGTCCACCAAGTTTCAATAAAGTTGGCTGTGAAAGTTCTGCACAATCCTGACGAACATCGGGTGAAATCATAAACTCCTCGGGAGGAAATACCAAAATTAAAAATTTCCCCTTTTCTAGGTGGGAAACAAGGTGTGAGGCCGGAGCAGGAAACAGGAAACGGGCGCCGGCAGCCTCACGCCCCCCCGCTCGCCATCGCCATCGCGTGCCACCAGCTGCTCGCCGGCTCCGGCACATCACGCCCTGAAGGAGGAGAGGGGAGGGGGGGGCGCCACTCACAGCAGGGACGTCCATATGGTGAAGAGACGGATATATAAACACTGAGTGAGTGAGTGAGTGTGAGAGAGAGAGAGAAAGTGCTGCTGTCTGCAAAAACAAACACACACTCACCTAAGTGCACGAGACAAGGGGGGGTGGGGGTGTGGGGGGGGGTGTTAACGCTCCGTCGGTCCGAGAGGCTCCAGCCCTGACACGCCAAGGTCAAAGGTCAAACTCGGGCCCGACGTGCACGATAAACACTCAGGAGAAATGACTCAGAGAGGATTTGAATACCACAACAACACGTCGGGATTCACGTTCTAACGAGTGACCTTCCATCGGGATGAGCCGCGTTGGCGCCGGCGAGAACCCCCCCCCCCCCCCCGCCCGCCCGTCTGACCCCGGTGAGAACACGATATGTCAGCAGCACCTCGAGGGAATCGCTGGTTCAAACATTCACTCGGACTCAAGATGAACTGAGAAGAGGTCGACAGCTAAACGACAAAGGTAGAGAACTCACAGATCACAATGTGTCCCCCAATGCCTTCTGGGTAAACTCATGAAATCTGACTCTGCAATTAATTAATTAATTAATTAAATGTTGGAGGTCAAAGGTCAAAATTCTCACCAGAACATAATCAATCTGCTCTTTATGGATGTTCAGGTATGGTAGGTCTCCATCTCCCTTTTATCATCCCCAGTTCCTCTAAAACAATCCTCTCACGCTTCCTCTCTTTCCTCCCTCCATCCATCTCTCTCCTCCTCCACCGACCATCATCGATTTCTCCACCGGCTCCTCCATCCTTCTCCTCGTCGCCGCCGCTTTATAACCGTTCCTTTCTCTCTAAAAAATGAACAATTTGATGGAATGCACACAGTGGGACAAAAGCATATCACAAATACTATAAAAAAGGAATGTTATTAATTACTGGGATGTTTTAAAGAATACCTGGAGTAATATCAATACCGACAAAATTAAGATGTGATGGCTAAGGGATGAAAACTTCATTGATTGTAGAGATTGCCAGGCTGCCCCGGGCCTGAGGTGCAGCTGAAGAAGCCGAGCCAGTCCAGGAATCTGGATTTTAAATTGACCAGCAGAGAAACTGGTGGAGGGGTGAAGGCCAATAGCTTTGGTGAGGCTTGAAAACCATAACGGAGGACAAGACTGTAAGGTCTCCAGCTTTGTACTTAATCTTCCTTCCCGCAGCGTTTGATCCCGGAAAATTCCATCAAAGAGCTCGTCTCTGTGAAAACCTCAGAAATCAAAGAGCAACTCAAATATCAGAATGCAGAGTGAAGTCGAGGAGGATTGTCGGGGTCTGGTTTCTGTCGGAGGTTGACGGCAGCTGCTGAGGATGAGAAGGGGACTGAAGCTTCTATCCTGTGTTAGTGGTTCGGTGCTGGTGCTCTGTGGCAGATACAAGGACGAGATGTGATTGGTCCTTCAGCGGCGCTGCCCGCTCAGACGCTCGACACCAGCTGTGCAGCCGCTGGGACCACATCAAGCTACCGGGGTTAGTGCATCGTCCCGACTCGCAGCAGCTCCTTCTCCTCTAACTCAGCTGATTCCTAATGGGAAGAATCTCCCCGATGGACGATTCTGCTGGAGCCACGATTACGTCCAAACCAAATCAACACATGCAACGATCGCAGCGGAGGAGGCCGAGGCAGAGTTCAATGAGGCGATGTGCATCAGAAATCACGTGTTTTCAGAGTCGTTACTCAGGGATACGACTCCTAGTGAGACTCAGTGTGTCGAACACTTATCATAAACTCTGAGGATCATCACGGATGAACGTCCATGAAGCTTCTGCCTGCAAAGAACGAACGATTATTTGTTTGTTTCCCTCAATATCAAAGTAATCCAGTGATTAGTTCCATGGCTGCACAGTTAATCCAGAACAAATCTAAACGTGACACAAGAATCTTACCAAATAAAGGCTAAAACCATAATCATACTTTCATACTTCTCTGCACTGGCTTATCATGGTATTGTTTTCTACCCCTGTGTGTGTGTTTGTGTTCAGACTCAGCACTTTCTAGATTAGATTAGATTAGATTTCTTTATTTATCCACACAACGGGGAAATTCACTTGTTACAGCAGAAAAGAGAAAAACAGAATTTAAATAACAGTGCCGAAGCACAATAAAAAAGACAGATCAAAATATATACACTACTAAACTATAGGACAGTCACCTGCTCATACAAATTCCCTCTATGCACACAGGGAGATGGTGATTCTGGTTAAAACCTACAAGTCACCTCCTGGTTACTTGGTTTTCAAAGGCAGCTTCAAGTCAGTGGAAGATAGATTTAGACAAACACTCACAAGAGTAGATGCAGGCGGTCAAACAGCTGAGTGGGAGGAGCTCAGACGACACCACACAACTGCCCTGTTTGTGTCTTTCACACACTTTAATTAAATCATAGTCACTAACACAAATAACTGGGTTCAGAAATGGGTCAGAACTTTATTACCTGCTGTGCAAACATTGTGTTAATTGGAAACTTGAGCATAAAACAGATTCTGCCTCGTTTCTGCTCCAATAAAACACAACCTGACTTAATCCTTATTAACTGGATTATAAAGAATAAGCTCGTAATAGAAATTTAGCCTGAAGTTAATTATTCAGACGAGAGGGAATCGACGATCACATAAAACCACCTCGGCCACTTTTAAAGCAGATTCTTCTTCCTGCTTTCTTCTCTGCACGGTGGACTTTATTTTATCGGCAACGGAGACAAAGTGCAGGAATAAAAAAAGTGTCTGAGCTGCCGATGTGAATTTGTTTATGCAGAAGAAAGAAAAGGACACACTGCACCAGGGCTCGGGGGGGCCGGGTGTCACCGAGCAGAACATCTTCCACCAGACGACGGGGAAGTGGAGGCGTCGGCTCGGGGACGTGTTCTCCTCCGAGATGAAGAGAGACGGGTCAGAGGGGCATTTCGGATTCTTCTTGATACCGTGTCAGGTCAGGACTCCAGACGCTGAGGTCGGAGAGGGAATGAGAAGAGTCCTGTCCGTGGGTTTACTGATGATTTATGAGGCAAAATGTGAAGCTAGAACCATGAATCTGTCTTTAATGTGTTGACTGTTTGGCTGTAGAACAAGATTCCTCTGACAGAAGATCTAGAAGGTCTTTAAGTGAATACATGAATCAGCTTCTACACGTCTGAGATCTTCTTCTAAGTCAAACACTGTCAAGATGTTCGATCCTGCAGCATTAGAAAATAATAAGATTTGACATTGTGTTGTCTCTCCTGGCACTCATTTAATATTCTTACATTGATTTCTTAAATATGTATATGTAAAAACGGATGTGAATAATTACTTTACAGTTAAAATAAGCCAATGTATAAATTCAGATTATTTGCCGTTTTAGGTTTGCGATTATGTCACTTCCGGTTTAGTCACTTCCTGTGACGTCATTTCCTGTTAAAAATCTTACCTCTGTAGAAAGAATGGCAGACATGTGCATCTTCTGATTGTAATCCGCTAGCATCCACATGAAAGCATCTAAGAGGCAATGCCGTAAGTTTGTTTAATCAATGGAAGACATGTTTAAGATAATATATTAGAGTGGATTTAGTTAAAAATAACTTTTGATGTGTTGTTAAAAACGTTTTGGTTAGCAATTGTGTACAAACTAAAATCAATGCAATTGGCATCAGAATGTCTTCATACAGTGTTAGACAGTTTATATTATTATTTACAACTATGTACAACATGCTGTTGAGTCAAATGTACATTCAGTATTTTTGTATTCTTTTATTTGCAGTTTTCACCGTCTGTCAATGAGGAATTGTGACAGTAAATGGTCAACCTAGCTACGACTCTGTCTTCATTGGCTACGGTTTAACTCGGTGTTAAGTCAGAGTTACAACACACTGCACGAGAACATTACAGACATATTGTTCTGATTGTGAATTTCAAGTCTTTCTTCAGAGACGATCCAGAACTTGACTCTCACTCCTTCCCTTCCTCTCTCTTGTCTCTCCATCCGTCTCGTCTCTTCCGTCATCCATCATCCTCTTGTCTCCTCTCTCTCTACCTCGTCACCACTCACTCTCTCCCTCCACGCGTCCACATCTTCATCACTTGAGCCGCTCGCTCGCTTATTCATCCACTGCTCCGGCCTCATTGTGATTCCCCCCCCCCCCCCCCCCCGGTGGTCTTCCTCTCGCCCAGTCGCTCCTCGTTTCACAGCGATGATGTCGTTACTCACTTCATTCACGAGGCTTTTTTTTTTTTTTTTTTTTACGCCGTCTCGCAGCAAATGTCTGTTTCTTTCCCGAGTAGAGGTGGAGTGACTTCAGGTGCCTGGAGCCATGAAGGACGATAGATCTATGTCGGTGACGCGATGACTGAAAACTTTGAGAACCACTTGATGAATTCCCTGCAAAGCAAACAGGACCCGATGGAGCGGCTGCTTGTTTACAGGAACTAATTAAATCCACAATCCGTCCCTCGTCCTGTTTGTCCAACTCACTCACGTTCGCCTTTCCACAAACTGCCTGAATCAATCCCTCTGCCTAACACTGTATTTACATACAAATATGACAATGGTATCTTCTTATTTAAATGTCAGCAAGTAGATGAATTAATGTATTTTTTAAAAATGCCAAACTATTCCTTCAGGTATTGTTGGGATTTCAAATTTTTAACTATAGCCTTTGCTGAAAGAACTCTTAACAATAAAGATAGGAACAGTTTTAGCTATATATTAGGCATTCATACATATGATTTTAATAACTGCTGCTGCTTAGTGCTAATAATTCACTTTTCTGATATTAAAGGCTTATTCCCTTGGATTCATTGAACTCACACAGAGTTCCACAGCTGTCCTGATAAGTCTCGAGGTTGGACAGAGGGACGTTGTTGACTACATTTTGGGACATTGTTTTGGTGAAGTTGTTGCGAATGTTTACACAGGAAGGTTTGTTTTGTAATAGTTGAAACATAATAATCTTTTCTCCAATTGTAAACACCTTTGGCCCACATTGCATCTTTGGGGGAAGGACGTTCTTGTAGAAAAACTCGTTGTCTAGCAACTATAGATGCATTGGGAGTGTCTCCCTGTTCCCTTCCGTATTCCAAAAGCCAGGAGGAGGAACGAAGATCTACTGTATAAAATGGACAGACACCGGATGTCCATGGCGCTCTGATACACCTAATGTACTGGCACCCATTGTCTTTTGCCGTAACCTGTTCATTGCTTTTCCTAAATAAATTCTTAAATTGAGCAAAACTGAGTTTGGCTCTTCTTCTCATTAAAGAAGTAAAGAACACGCTGTTGTTTTTCTCAACAGTATGCAGATGAGGACGTTTTAGCCATAGTCAAAAATATATACTTCTATAGAAGAGTGAAACCATTCAGTGTCCAACACTTCAAAAAGCATGAGATGTTCTGTTCGGAGGAAGAATTCCCTGTTATATGAAAATGCTGCAACAATATGAAACAACTGGCGCCTGGAGGTTATGAATTCAGCGCTGTGAAGGTTTTCTTATCGCAGAGCGGTGACAAGCGGTGACAGCTGTTGGCTTTGAAACACGCCTGGCTCCCTCTTCCTGATAAGAGACTTCTCAAAGCCAAACGAGACGACGAGTCAAACTGCAGCAAAATCAATCAATACAAAACTTTTTAAAATGATAAAGTACGTCAAGGGGCGGCGGCTTGGAAATAATCACAACTCGAGCCGAAACACCTTCAGACGGCTTCATTGATCCGAGGGAACCATGTGATTTCATTACCGTCCGTACGCCAATTAAAAGAAGAAAATATTAATCAACTTCCACTTTGTCCTCCCGGTGCTCAGAAGTTGGCGAGCGCCCTTCAACAGAACGCCGTCCTCTCCCGTCTCGTACCCGCCCGGGCGCCGCCCCCCCCCCCCCCCCGTGGCTCGCTCTGACTCATCCACACAGAAGAGATTTGTTTGTGTCGACGGCGAATGTGAAAAAAGCCGGGATCCAATTACCTGGGTGTAAAATTGCTAATAAAGTTATCTGGCGCTGCAGCGTGAAGGTGGGGGGTGTAAAGGAGCGCCGGGACCAACACAGCAGATAACAGCTAATCCTCCAAAACAAGCCCGGGTGCACGAGTGACAACAAATGTGTGTACGAGCGAGCGCGTGTGTTCCCGATAAGAGGAGGAAACGATAGAAAAACACACGGGAAATGTCAGATTCTGCACTTTTTCTATTTTCATTCGCACGGTGGACGGATAACATCGATAAAAACAACCAGGAGGAGGAACGCCGTCCTTGTGCCAGAGATGAGATAGTGTGTTAAAGTGTGTTTAAGTGTGTGTGTGTAGTATGTGTGTGTATGGGGGGGGGGTGCGGGAGGGAGCGCATCAAAGTCCTTGTGCCAAAATGTAATCTAGAGAGGAACGAGGTGTAAAGAGACGGACACGAGACGTGAGCGAAGGGGAACCAGGAGAAACAATAGAAGAAGAGCGATAACAGAACGTCCTTGATGAAAGGATTGAGGGAAGAGAGAGAGAAAAGAGAAAAGTCAAAATGGAAAAAAGAAGACGAGGGCTTTGAAGTGAGGCCGACCCGTCCATCACGTCAGTTATTATCAACACCTTCACTTTCATCATCGTTTTCTGACGCTATCAAAGCTTTGCAGCGCTGCGGCAAATATCTGAACCGACAGGAGATCAAAAGAGAGGAGGAGAGGAAGAGGAGAGGAGGGGGGGAAGGAGAGGAGAAGGAGGGGTGGAGAGAGATGGAGAGATGAGGAGAGGAGGGGGGGAAGGAGAGGAGAAGGAGAGGTGGAGAGAGATGAGGAGAGGAGGAGAGGAGGGGGGGAAAGAGAAGAGAAGGAGAGGAGGAGAGAGATGAGAGATGAGGAGAGGAAGGGGGGAAAGAGAGGAGAAGGAGAGGTGGAGAGGGATGGAGAGATGAGGAGAGGAGGGGGGAAGGAGAGGAGAAGGAGAGGTGGAGGGAGAGGAGGAGAGGAGGAGAGGAGGGGGGGAAAGAGAGGAGAAGGAGAGGTGGAGAGGGATGGAGAGATGAGGAGAGGAGGGGGGGAAGAGAGGAGAAGGAGAGGTGGAGAGAGATGGAGAGATGAGGAGAGGAGGGGGGGAAGAGAGGAGAAGGAGAGGTGGAGAGGGATGGATAGATGAGGAGAAGAGGGGGGGAAAGAGAAGAGAAGGAGAAGAGGAGAGAGATGGAGAGATGAGGAGAGGAGGGGGGGAAAGAGAGGAGAAGGAGAGGAGGAGAGAGATGGAGAGATGAGGAGAGGAGACGAGAGGAGAGATGGAGAGACAAGATAAAGGGGGGGGGAAATGGTTATAAGAGACAGACTCAGACGAAGTCATTATAACAAATGACATCATTTGCTATAATGACTTCGGTTCATATTTAAAGAAAAGAATGAGTTTTATTAAGTTTTTAAACGGTTTCAGTAAAATCCTCAAACATCTCTATGGTTTTTAATAAGGAAACTTCTTCTTCTTCTTGTTAACGAGATATTTAACTGATTATTTAATTCATGAAAACACGCGCAGAAGTTTGACTCTTATTTCATTTCCAAATCAATAACTTCATTATCTTGTTAATTAGAAAAATCAGACCACATTTTGTAATTAAAAACTTAATTAACAATGAATAAATACTTGTTAATTCTGAAAAAACAGGTGAAACCCACGAATCAGACTCGGATAGAAAGGTTGTGTTTGTTTATGTCTCAGTTTCTATTGAGTTAAAAGGCTTTAACAAAACAAACTAGATCCTTCACTCACGCTGCTCGACGCAAAATTACTGAAACAATCTCAATGAACGTTTCAAATCTCAATATCAACAAGTATCATTGAATAATGAATACGATATTTTCACCTATTTATTGATTTGTTTGAAATATTGTTAGGGCTGTTGAGACGGTTTCACTGTCATTGTTTATTCGTTTTAAATCAGCAGATGAATCACTGATTGAATTATCAAATATAACAGACATCAGTCAGAGTACTTTAATACTTGAAGTACATTTTATAATGCAGTACTTTTACTGTGTGTACTTTTATCCGAGTACTTCTCCATCACTAAGGTCAGAGCAGGAATGACCTTCAGTTATCAGACCATACAAATATCTCTTCAAATGTCAGTGTGTGTATGTGTGTGTGTGTGTGTAAGTGTGTGTGTTTGTGTGTGTAAGTGTGTAAGCGTGTGTGTGTGTGTGTGTGTGTGTGTGTGACTCAAGACCAGGCAGGAGGAAGCAGCCCTAATGAGCTGGAAAACCAGAAACTGAATTTGTATTTTACCGTTGACATCAACTGCTTGAAACTTCAACAAACCTCGGTCCCAAATCTGAACTGTAATCAGCTCAACAACGGTATGTCCCTTTGTGAGAGAGAGAGAGAGAGAGAGAGAGAGAGAGAGAGAGAGAGAGAGAGAGAGAGAGAGAGAGAGGAGAGAGAGAGAGAGAGAGAGACCAAGACGCAGGTAACATGACCGTCCACGTCATTCCTCCGTCAACAAACACATGGAACATATCTGGTGTTTTAGTTCCTGGAGTGAGAGAGCAGAGCAAACACATTCCTCCGACTCTCCGATTAGAGCGGATGTGAGTCAGTGTTTCTCACCTGGACAGAGGAACAGAGAGAGAGGAGACGTCTGACTGGATTTTAGAATCTTTGTAAAAACTGTGAACTTTTTCATTTTTCCACTGTCAGCTCGTTGAGACACTCCTTGTGGTTTTCTGGGCGTCTCAGATGCATTTTCATTAATTTTGCTCCTCATCTTGGCTGCAGATGGTTTGTCGTCCCTCAGCTGTTCATTCAAATCCTCACGTCTCAAAGTGACGATCGAATGGAGATTTTCAGCGATTTTTCACAGCCGCTAATTGATATTAAAGCTGAAATTATGAGGCTAATTGTGATGAAGTTAGCTTGATACCTGCTGTGTGTTTTGGCACGAGGGGAACAAAATGAAAAGGCCTAAAGAAACATGTGGTTCATTACAGGGTTTCCCCCAGTGCCGTATAAGCCTGGCGGGCCACCAGGCTTTTCTCCCCCCCCCGCCAGGCTTAGCGTCGCTTGTTTTTTTTTATTAAAAAAAATAAAATAAAATCCGTCACTCGCGCACATCAACAACACTTCACTTCCTCATTGAGCCCCGATCCCCAAGCAACCCCATCCTATTGGTCCAAACAGTCACATGTTAAACCCAGACCCCTTCACTGACCCTCAGACATCAGAGCGCTCCTTCAACACAGTGTTTTACTGAACATACGTCCCCTTCACTGACCCTCAGACATCAGAACGCTCCTTCAACACAGTGTTTTACTGAACATACGTCCCCTTCACTGACCCTCAGACATCAGAGCGCTCCTTCAACACAGTGTTTTACTGAACAAAAAGTCAAAACCAAACATAAACATAAACCTAGTCCGTTACACTATTAGGCTGCAGCTATTTGGTTTTATTTATTTAAAAATAGGGTACTTCTTATTTCATACATTTTCCACAAATATGAGGAGGACTCAAATAGCCCTACAAAGTTCTGTGTTTCATTCATTTCAAAGTAGGCCGACACTTGCCTGTGTATTTTGTTTGTTTGTTATTTTGTTGCTTGTCTGTTTGAGTAGCTAGCTGAAAGCAAAGAAGTATTAGGCTTACCTTTTATTGGTAACCTTACTGTTACGGTTCATTGTTTCTGAAATAAGAGGCCTGACTGCTATGTTCACAGCAAACTTGAATTTTTTTTAATATTAAGTAGGGCTGCCACTAACGACTATTTTTCTATCGATTAATCTGACGACTATTTTATCGATTAGTCGATTAATCTAAACGATATATATATTTCCTTCTTTCTTTTCCTTATCTCATATTAATGTTTTTAAATGGAGGAAATACACAAAGCCTCACGGATCTATAAGATATTTATTTTCTTCCAGTTTCACGTCCTCATCCACACGTCCACTCTCTCACCGGGACGCTTCCTGTTCTATTCTCACAGCGGCTCAGACGTTTTCTGGACATCTTCTTTTCTCAAAGCTGCCATTTTACCTATAACATCGCAGAAGAAATGTCCAGACATCCGAGACGGGAGGATCCATCAAGTCGGTGCATCTCAGCGGTGAGAGGCTGAGGGAGCAGCGCCCCGCGGCATTGTGGGAAACTTGGCACCAGGACGCACATCCAGAACAAGGAGGGAACACAGCTCAAGATCTGACTCTAACTGGAGAAGCAAAGAGCTGCCGTCAATCCCACCAAATCTCCTCCTCACTTATTTATGATTCAGCCGACACGTGAACTCTGTTACAGACTTCTAATAAACTCTCAGCTCCCTGCAGACTCTGATGAATGCAGTCTGGGTTCAGGTGGTCTCTCTTCACAGCCCCCCAATAACCGGGGTCTGACTCGGTGGTCGTTATCCAGAGCGATGCAGCTGCAGGACGGATAAACTGATAGGATCAGATGGACGGGTTTGTTCGGGGAAGACAAATGAGTGCAGAGTGAAAGAGTCTACACATTTCTTATCTCCTCCTCCTCCTCCTCCTCTTCCTCCTCCTCGTCTTCACCTCCGCCCCCCCCACTGAGCCGTCTGTGCCTGCTGGGAGGCTAAAGTAGACAATCCCAGAGTGACGGGAATGAAGAGAATGATTCTGCCAGCTGGCTTCTCAACACCTGCTCTCTCGTTCCCTCTCTCCGGCGCCAGGTGAGGATTTAGAGACTGGCGAGGACGGGACGAGCGCAGGTTGAGACAGGAAATGACAGCAGAGGGAAATATGGAAATGTCACAGCGGGGGGGAACAAGGAACAAGGTACAGTACAAAGCTCCCATCGGAAGTGAGAAGTCGGATAAAGTGGAGACAAATCAATACAGAGAGGAAAGCGTATTATGTGCCAATCTTAAATCAATAAATCTCCTCAGCATCTCACTCGACCATTTAAGCTTTAATTTCACCCGGGGCCGTTTCATCTTCGCAGTTTAACTCCATCTTCAAAGTTCTCCAAAGAGAAACCACGTGTTTAATGTGCATAAGGATTATTGCATTTAACTCGACACTGGTCTCTGGTGCTTTTCAACCTGATCAATCAACAACCAGACATCCATCGCTCCAAGTTCAGGGAGCTAATCAGGTCATTCACTCAAACACGATTCAAAGATTCAACGATTCAAAGGAAGCCTCTGAAATCATTAAGTATTCAGCCTTTAGTCCATTATTTAATTAATAAACCCTTTAATTGGACTTTTACTCTTAGCTAATTGGCTTCTTTTGACCTTGCAAAGTTCAGGTTAGCCATTATAGCCTTTAGCTGCCAATTAGGACGATCTCAACAGTCTGCAAGAGAGAGAGAGAGAGAGCAGTAAGGTTCCTTATTGTTCTTCTATATGTTTAATGTAGTTTAAACTTCCTGAAATTGGTCAGAAGGTTTTCACACTGTCAACAAATCAAAGGTCTTAGTTCTTTGCCTTTTTAATAGGTTCCTTATGAACTAGAGAGAAAGATTCAGTTCCATCAAACTCACTCACCGAGTTATGTAGAACAAGTTTAATGGTTAAAAGAGATTTGCATTGATTGCATCCCTGTTTACATGTATCACATTCATGTCTTGTCTTGATCAGAGTCTCTCTCTGCAGGCTGGTATCAGGTCTGAGTTCTGAGCTGATTCAGTCGCAGTGAGAGAGATGTTACTTTGAAACGACCTTGGCCGATGTTTGCTTTGTCTGTCTCCACATCCCCTTTTTCAAATTATTGTTCTGTCCATTTCTTTGATTTACCGCCCTCGGCATTCTCTCACAGTCCTTTGCTTTCCTTTCACCGTATGTTGTTCGCTCTGCTTTTCATTGATTGCCCATGTGTGTGCCTGCAATTCCAAAACCGGTGAAGTCCACGACCTCTGGAACCTGCAGGTGAAACCTGGAATAGCAAAGAGTTTCTTTGTCTTGTTCTTGTTTTGCTGCCAGAGTTCTTTTGTTAGGTTTGGAAGGTTTTTTCTTTCATTACAGAACAAAGGCAATTTAGTACAAAGAGATTTGTTTAACCAGCATTACAATAATTAGTTGCACAAATCCAATTAACTTACACACACTCGCTGAAGGACAATATGAGTGTGTGTGTGTGTGTGTGTGGTCAGTTTTGCATTGACTGATCACTGCAGAGATAATACACATCAATTTATGATGCATATTTCTGCACCTCAACCTTTCGTTAGATAATGCGTTTCAGGAGTTTTCTTATTCTAAAGCTGAAGTCAGTGAGTTGCGAGTCCGAGTCCCTTCACGCATCACGAACCAATCGACATTAACTCCCAGAGCCGACTGCCAGAGATCTAAGAGCGAGAGCCGGAATCTCTCTAAGCCCCTCTGGATACTGTCTGAGCGTTTGCTTTGGTCTGACTCGGGTCCGATGTGGAGGGGATTTGACTTTGGGGAATATCAGCTGGTTCTGCTCTGCCAGGTTCACTCGATCGATTCCTCGGGGAGAAGAAGAGAAAAAGAACATTTCAAGCTGTTTCTTAAGACGTTTGAAAACAGGACGGAGGGAAGATAACTGGGAAACCCTGTAATCCGACATCGTAGCTGAAGCGACTGTGACGCTAAATGCTAATCTCCTGTTCCCACGTTTTTTAATAATGTTATCCAGGGACAGTGTCTGTACACAGGCTGATCAAAGGCACAACAGTGGATTAAAGGGAAACTCTAAATACTACCCCCGGTGATGTAAGCTCTTTACTTTGGTCCAGTCCTGTTGTTTGGGTATTTTTTATATCTTGGATCAGTTTGGTAGTTGAATTGAACAATTCTAGATAATTTTTTTGCTGTAACATCTTATGAATATTACTCTCAATGTGTTGGGATCTATCAGAATCAGCTCTGGATATCGATTATTGGACTAAACCCTTAAACACTCTGAAAAATGATGGTGCAAACTTTTATGTCCCCGTATGGAGTCCGTTCTATATTTATAAATCTTGTGTTCAATATGTGTTTGACAAAATTTGAAGGAAAACACATATTTCTCGTATTCATAAAAACAAATTTAGCACTTTTATTTGAGTTTGAGAAGTGTGATGTATTCTTAACACCTGCAAGTTTGTGTGAATGGAATTTCAAGTGAGAGGACAAAGCTAAAGACCTGCTTCTCAGTCTGAACCTTCACAAAACCAATATGGCTGAAATCTTTTATGCATCACCTGCCCTGAGAACAGTGTGTCGCCGGGTAGATTACCTGCCGGCGCACTGCTCAGATGTATTCAGCTCTACTGAAGGTTCTCGAACCCTCGGCCCCCGAAACCACGACTCTCAGCAGCACGTGAATAACTCACTGAGAAACCTCCGAGCACGCACTTCATCTTCTTCTTTTTAATCTCAACACAAAACACAGCAACACAACACTGTCCTCCTCTTTGTTTCTGCGGGTGCAAACACACACTGGGCTGTGCAGCGGGAAATCAACACAAAGGTTTGTGTGCACTCACACAAACAGAACACGCCTCTCAACCGATAAAAGTGTAATTGAGAACGTGCAGTGAGTGACATCATTAGAGGTTAAGTACCTCAGATGGTTTAATGGAGTTTCTACTTCCTGGTGTCAGGTGACACATCGTCTGTACCTCGACTCACGCACAACTTTAAAGACACACTGCACTTCTACGTGTGTTTACAGCCGTGAGCTAAATTAAACGAGCAAACACGTTAACGAGCATTGTTAAGTGCTATACACACAAAATGTTTTATAATTATTAACAGGAATGCCGTATGGAGCGGAGGGATTCTTGCCACTAGATTGATTTTGAGCACGACCGCCTGTGATGGGACGACCGTGGTCTCGGCGCTCAGGAAATTGAAAACGTTACGGCGAAGCTCCACTACACAACCAGTGTGTGTGTGTGTGTGTGTGTGTGTGTGTTTGTGTGTGTGTGTGTGTGTGTGTGTGGGTGAGATGGAAAAGCAGAGGCTGGAGGAGATGTGACGTAAATAAACTGACAAGCAAAGAAGTGTTTTTGCTGGTAAACTGCTTTTTTGCAGCATATACGGCTGTCAAAGTGTGTGTGTGTGTGTGTGTGTCTGTGTGTGTGTGTGTGTGTGTGTGTATGTGTGCGTCGATGTGTGTGTGTGTCAAACTGTCAAACAGCAGTGGAACAGACAACTCCCCAAAGCACATCACCTTCAAAGGGAGGCTACCCAGAGACTGTGTGTGTGTGTGTGTGTGTGTGTGTGTGTGTCTGTGGTGTGTGTGTGTGTGTGTGTGTGTGTGTGTGTGTGTGTTACTGTATCAGACACGGTCACACTGTAGGGCTTTTCTCTAAGAGTTCGGAAGAGAGGAAAGAAGGTGAGTGGAATACAGAACGAGAGACAAAGTAAAGGAGAAAGTGATGGAGAACAAAGGGATGAGAGGGCAAAGAGGTAAAAGGGAAGAACGAAAAAGAATGAGCTGAAAAAACGAGTATGAAGAAGAAGACGATGAAAGAACGGAATAAGAAGGGGAAGAGGGAGGAGAGAAAGAAAAACAGAGGAATATACAATGAGGAGAGGAAGAGAAGATATGTCACAGGCACAGGGATGGAAGAAAGACGAGGAGGAAAAGACGAGTGAGAGAGATGGAATGCAGGAAGAAAGGGATGGATGAGTAGAGGATGAAAGGATGAGGGAGTCAGGGACACACCTGTAAGGAGAGGAGGAGGATGGATAGAAAGAAACTGCAGAAGGGAAGAGAGAAGGAAGCAGATGAAAAGCTCAGGAGGAGAGAGAGGAAACTTAAGTAGGAAAGAAAAGAGAAATAAGAACAGCGGGGGGGGAAGTAAATTCACGAGTCTGGTGTTACAATGAAGAACAGAAGATAAAACCATGAAAGGGAGGATAAGAGAGGGAGGAGCCAGAAGGCAGCAGGAAAGGAGGGAAGGACACAGGAGGAGGAAGAAAGGAAGGAACAGGAACATAAAACTGACAAGATTTGTTTTGTTTCCCTTTTTAAACAACACACGTTAACATATTATCTGCCTGTTTAATTATATTTATGCAATGGGTTCAGTCTGTGTGTGTGTGTGTGTGTGTGTGTCTGTGTGTGCGTGTGTGTGTGTGTGTGTGTGTGTGTGTGTGTGTGTGTGTGTGTGTGTGTGTGTGTGTGTGTGTGTGTGTGTGTGTGTGTGTGTGTGTGCGCTCACTCATCCATATTTTAAGCTCCTCCAGCACTTGACAAATGACATCAGGGAATTGTGGGAAGTCTCGAAGCTGCTTAAACCACAGACGCACAAATATACTGTACACACAAACACGCACGAACACGCACGAACACACACAGACACACACACACACACACACACACACACACACACACACACACACACACACATATATGCTGACAGATGTGAGGCAAATCCCATCCCTGTGACCGTGATGGAAACTCCCCGGGAACCCTTGGGATACGTAGGGAATACATTGTGTGTGTGTGTGTGTGTGTGTGTGTGTGTGTGTGTGTGTGTGTGTGTGTGTGTGTGTGTGTGTGTGTGTGTGTGTGTGTGTGTGTGTGTGTGTGTTTGAGGCTGACAGCAGGAATAACATTTTTGTGTGTGTGTCTGAATGTGCACAGGTGCATGGAAGGTGCTGTCATCACTGCGTTGTTAAGTGACAATCTTGTAGCTTTGTGTGTGTGTGTGTGTCTGTGTGTGTGTGTATGTGTGAGTGTGTGTGTGTGTGTGTTGTTACAGCTGCACTCAAAGGGGCGTCTGCTTGTCTCCACAGCAGAACCTAATGAAACTCTGCAGGGGATTCGAACGCAGCGCTGTGTGATCCGCGTCCTGCGCTCGGAGACGCCGTCACGCCTTGTCTGCATCGCAGGTTTTTCACACCACACGACAGGAAGTGACACGCTCACGTCCCTCGGCCTCAAAGCTGGGATCGCTTCGACCTGCTCCTCCTGAAAGGAAGTGATCCAAGTCGAGAGAAGACGTCAGGTTGAGTGTTTCCGTGTCGAACAAGTCAAATGTGCATCAAATACTCTAGATATTGATTTAATTGGTTTTGCAATCAACCTTAACGAAGAGTTTTTGGCGATTGTGTAACGTTAAGGTATCGACACACACACACTCACACACACTCACACACACACACACGTTCATCCTAAATAACCGGCGCTGACACTTGTAATCTTCACAGTTCAAGCGCCGGGCGTTTCATCTATTTTTAGCCGCAGCTCTGATGTCATCCGACTCTCTGACCTTGACTTTCATCATTAACTTAAAACATGTGTCTCCTTCCCATCAGGCTCCACCTCCCTCACCTGTCCCCCATTACTCCTCCCCCTCGCCCTCCCCCTGTCGTCCAGCCCCCCCCCCCCGCCGCTCCACCTCCCCCTCTCCAGAGACAGAGAGGACATCCAACAGGGGGGAGATGGTGGAAGAGCCGCAGCCGGAGACGTGAATATGAATGAGGAGAGATAGCGCTCGACCCGGCCGACGACAGGGGAAATCTACAAGGAGCCACATGGGACATAATTCATTCTTGACTTCACACTTTCATTTTGATTTGAGAGGAAGCTCCTCCCACTGCGTGTTGGGAAAGAGCCTGACATCGTGTTTCTGGTTTAATCCTACGCTTTAATGTAGAGAATATTCATGTCACAGTCTGTTCATTCACTTCACTCATCAAAGTAATGCAGAAGGAGACGATTATACAAATATTTAAATAATATCCTGGCACATGTGGAAGTATCTGGTTCTATAACAGCTGGAATAAATCCTGATAATAATGATATGAAGTACAGGCTTTGTTACTCGCTTGCACACGCATTTTATTTAAAAGCTGATCTTTTCTTTGCTTTTCCTATCTGTAACTGGTACGCGCCCAATTTTAAGGTCAAAATATACAAGCGTCCAAATGCTGCTTCTCTTCTTTCTGTTGATTTTCCAGTTTCATATCTAATCTGACTGTTTCCGTAGACTTTTATTCGCCAGCTCCGCCCCTGACTTGGACTTTAACGGGATCGGAAAATGTGCCGCCTTGATCTCCCAAGATTCCAAGATCCAAGGAAAATACCTCACACGCTTGGATGATGAAAGAGCGTCTAAGTGTGTGCGGTATTTTCCTGAAACGTTTCCAAAACTTTATTTTCCCTCACAACAGCTCTTTCCAACATCGGCAAAAATGAAGTGATTCCAGAAAATCATTCTTCTTGTTCAGCTTCATTCCAAAACATTATTTTCCAGTTCTCCTGTTTGTATAAAATCTATTAAATCCCTTTATATCTACAATAAGTGAGTATAAATCTTGTATAAAAGCTGTTAATACCTAGAATGCACTAGATCCTTTATCATATCTACTGTAATATACATGTCACCAATGTAAAGACGCCACTGGAGGGTTTTAATTCATCATTATATTCACTAGGTTGATCCCTATTGGCTGATTCAAGCTGTCAGCCAATGAGAAGTGAGCTGGGGACATTTAAATACTGAGAGATTAGAAAGTGAGATTCCAGTAGATTAATGTCAACCTGGTGACTCTGTTGATATTAATAGTCAGATTGAGAGACAGCTGCCAGCATCTGGTCGACACAACACAGGACGACAGGGGTCAACACACATAGACACACACACACACACACACACACACACACACACACACACACACACACACACACACACACACACACACAAACACAAACACAGACACACACAGTCAACAAAATTCATTCACTACAAATTAAATCAATCACATCTTTGTGACTCTCCAACTTTCTGCCCCCCTCCCGTCTCTCCCTCCTCTCTCGCCCTTCCTCCCTCTCCTCCCTCTCCTCCCTCTCCTCCCCTGTTTCAATCCCTCTAATCACGCGGACGCATGTTTACTGTTCTCTCGCTCAGATAAACCTTTTCAGATCTCCGGAGGGTTTATGAAGCCATTCAAGGTCCCTGCGATACAAAACCCTGAGATAAAGCTGAGCGCGTGGAGCCGAAGGTCGCCGCAGCTTTTCAGAGGAAGCCTTTTCATTTGAGCCGTTTGCGAATATTCACCTGCGACTATTAGAATCTTTAAAGTGCCACCGAGTGTGAACACGTCTGATAACAGTGAGGAGGACGGGGCTGATGAAAGGGAAATTGAAGTAGAAGGATGAAGGCGAGGAGCAGAAGTCAGTGGGTTTAGTCGGGTTTTCATGTGTTGAGTCTGTTTTGTTCTACTCCTCAGAGCAAGTGTTAAGTGTTTCGTGTCCTTTTCATCCACAAAAAGCTTCTGAAGGTCTTCTGGTGATGAAACTTCAGCTTTTTTCTTGTTTTAACACAGACAAACGGAGGAGAATTATGTTTGTAGAGCACATTTATCTCAACTGTAGACCTACAAAGTACAAATTAGGGTATCGATCCTGCACCTTTTGTTTACCACATAAAACAGACTGCATCATATCTTCAGCTCTATAAATCCTAATTACTACACCACCTTTCCTTATTTCAGAGTCATCCAGGACAAATTGACCCCAACAAAGCCGGTTCCAGTCCTAAATCTGCATCTGGATCCTGTAAATCTCCCTCACACCCGAGGTCTAATGGCTCCGAGCAGAAGGAAAGTCCTTCTCGCCCCTTCCTCACATGACGAGTCATTACAAAGCTCTGCAGCCACTTTCCATAACCTGAGACAAAGTCCCTGATCAATATTTAAAGAGCAAAGATACATCTCATTAGAAGCTGGGGGGTTTTCCACATCTCAGAGTAACTGAATTATATTTAAGAGGTTTAAGAGTCGGTTCTTCATTTTGACTTGATGTCTCATTGTGAAACAAAAGTCTTTTAATTAAGTTCTCATTTTACAGCAGTTAAATGTAATTTAAACCCTTATTTCAAAGAAATATAATTGAGACTTGATATTCTACAGTTTAACCATAAACTAATATATTTAACTGTGCACATATTGGAACACATAAGGCTTGTGTGGGTCAGGTTTATTGTCCACCTGATATATCGGTCGGGCTCCATAGAGAATAATCAGTTACCCTGATTTATGCGGAGGAACTTTAATCATGGAAACCACTGAATAAGCTCACACAGGATTCCAGTCGTTAGACTCTTTGAATGAGTCGCGGCTCTGAAAAGCCAATTTGCAAACACAAAAACCTTCCACCTCCATTACAGAGATGTAATCAGACCCAAGGAGCCTCTCCGACCGGAGCCGGAGCAGCAGCGTCACAGCCGCAGCCACAGGGAGCGACGGGCGATGGATGAGGTCCGTGTGCTGCCGAGTCACCGCTGCAGGTTGGAGCTCCGCCCTCTTCTCTGTAGAGCCGCGGCCTGTCAGGGCGGCCATGGAGGTGTCGGAGGCTGTTCTCGTGGTTTCACATGACTGATGGTCACTTTAATCCTGCGGGTCTCCACCAAGAGGGACTGAGGGAAGACAGGGCCAAATGAAATCCACTGAACAATCGGCTGCTGCTCAGCGGGGGGGCTCGAGCTTCTACACTCAGGATCTATGACTCAAGGAGATGAGCTGATTCATACGGGAGCAGAACAATATTCACGTGAGCGACACTTAGTCCGAAAGGGAAGAAAGGTAAAGCAGCTGATACGTTGTTCGTTTAAAGGAGCAGGAGCCAATCAGCTGACATTGTGCAAGAGCTGTTACACACTTCACACACCAGCGAATCCCAGAGGCCGACTAACTTTATAATATTGTATTTTACAATTAAATGTAGATAGCCTGTTATATATTTGAAGACCAATGTCGTCTGTATGAATATGAGAATGAAAGAACAAGGAAATGTTCGGACAACCTGAAGTGGTACATAGCTGTTAATATTGAGGTGATACAATATATAGTAATTGTTGATTTTCAATCATGAATACTGACGTCTGTAAATACACACTTAAATATATTTCCCATATTATAACACTCATTCTTGCCAGAAGTGCCTTTTGAGTACTTAATGCTTTATGTACTAATTTCTAGATTTTTATTTTTCTGAAGCTGTGACAGAGAACAGGTTTTCAGGAAGTGAAGGAGGAAACTTTCTCCTTGTTCACACTCACACATCTGGAATAATGTGGAAGCTTCTGTTTTAAAGGTTTGACAAAGTTGCTTCGTGGCTCAGAGATGTGTCTAAAGGTCAAAGAGTCAAAACACTGGATAGATACAGAAACACTTTCATGCACAGAGATAAAAATCTTAATGCAAACACACAAATATGCTTGTTTGCATGTTTGTGACACACTCGCACAAACCCACAAACCCATCATACATAATCTCATTCCATTTCAATCCCTGAGCTTCCTCCTGAAATCTATTCTGATCTCATCCTCTCCAGTTATTGTTCCTTCGCAGCGAGTCTTTTCTCACACAATCACTTAGACCAGATACGTAAAACCTGCTGATCCCCAACCAGTAATTCTGCAAATCAAATAACAGGAGGGAGGATGGATGGATGTGACATTCTCAAGAGGGGACATCCCGAGGCAGAACCATGTTTGTGTGTTTGTGTGAACATGTCTGACCATCTGTGTCCCTGGCATTTGTTTGAACTTCTCATTTAGAATCCGCAGTCCCTCGGGCATCGGGACATTTCCATTTATCTGACAAACAATTATTAATCAACCGGGCTTTTCTAACCGCCATCCGTCCGGTGGCTTTTCCACGTGAGCATTGTGGTAACAGCAGCTTGGAAAATGAGCCGGGGGAGAAGGAAAGACAGCAAGATTACATATGCACATGATTACCGCTGCAGATGTTATGTGTTCTCCACCATGTCAGCAGGATTCTGTCAAAACTACCAGAGGGATTTCCAAGAAACTTGGTGGAAGATTCAGACACAGGCCAAGAAAGATTTTCAAGCAGATCGATGTTTCCTTAACATTGTGATATCTGGCGTTTTTGGACTAATTCATGGATCTTGATGGAAAATATCTAATTCATTGGACTGCTATCTATGGGTGTGTGCAAATTGGTGCGGATGCAAACACAAATCTGGATCCAGATGTTTTAAATTTGGTTTCATGGGGGGTTAGAACTTTTATAGCACTTGTACGATGGGGCCCTCAGTGGAAGTATGTTCTCAACTGAGTGTTTTTCCAGTTATCAGATTGGAAACAGGATTTCTACAGTAAATGGTTGACATACTAAAGCTGGGGTTGGTAATCCAGCATCCTCCCGATCTACATTTGTCAAACTGGTGAAATATTCTCATGATTTGAATACCAGTGTTGGGAATCAAACCTTCAACCCTCAGCAGTGGGAAACCAACAAAAACACAGCCAAACCCCCACAGAGCACGGCTGGAGAGAACGTCAGAAACAATAAAGCCTGTTGAGTTGAAGCTGAGCTGAAAGGGGAGAGGGAGAAAGGAAGGAGAAGAGAGAGAGAGAGAGAGAGATGTAACTGAACTGGTGATGATGGATGACACAGTGCTACCATGCATTCAGATGAGGCTCCGCTGGTTTGTCTGATAATAAACACATTAGTCTCTTGAGGAAGAGTCTGCTTTGTGTTCCCTGCTCATGTGGTCACACACTAATGGACCAGCCAGACAGAACCTGACATCCCATAATTGAGGCAAAAACCAGCCTTGGCTTCTTCTCCACAGCTTCACACTCCAGGCACAGCCAGGCTCTTTGGAGAGATGCCTCCACCGAGTGCTGCGTGAACAACCGCTTGTGGCTCCACGTCTTGGGTGAAACTCAAGGAATCAACGCGTGTTTTCTCTCTCTCTCTCTCTCTCTCTCTCTCTCTCTCTCTCTCTCTCTCTCTCTCTCTCTCTCTCTCTCAGATTATGTTGTTGAGAGACGGAGAAGAAAGACAGAAATAATAAATACCAAAAAAAAAAACACGAGGTCCCAAAATGTCCCAAACGCTCTAATCCTCCCTGGAGAGACAGGTGGATTAGCGGGGCGTTCATTGAATAAAACACGCACTCAGGAGCGTGCACGCATGCACACACACGCACACACACACACACACACACACACACACACAGCAGGATGATTTAATTCCCAATTTGCTGCAGGTATTTGCTGCTGAATTCCCTGGAGCCTGAAGGACGCGCAGGAAAAGCCTCAGCCGAGCAGAGGATGGACACGCCAGCAGCCACACCCTCTCATCTCTGAATGGAACCAGCAACACACACTCACACACTCACACACACACACTCACAGACCAGCAACACACACACTCACCACAACAAGTCCAGCCTCATGTCTGGAATCTCGCAAACCGAGGAAATGTGGATGTTTAACAGAAATTTGAGCAAATTATTCAAGATTTTTGTTCCCTCCACTCTATTAGCTCGATTATATCACACGATTTATAAGAGGAAAATGTAAAAAATTAACATATGAATACTCAGAAGTTGCGTAAATCACTTGATGCACGTTTCTCTAGGCTCGATGATAAGACGATGCGGTGCGTAAAGACGCATCCTCCTCTCCATCCATCCAGCGATGCAGACAAGTTTCCACATTAACACACAATCTGTTCGTTTCAGAACTCGCTCCTTTTGACCACGTTGCGCATCTCAACCCGTTTGTCTTTTTCTAACGTGGAAAAAACGCGATTTCCACGAAGTTCAATCTTAATGCAAACACAAACTTTCACCTCACATTTCTCCACACTGGATCTGAGCATCTCTGTGGGCTTTAAGAGACAGAAACCATGCACTCACCCGTGAGGACATCCGATTCCTCCTCCTGTGTCCTCCTGTGTCCTCCTGTGTCCTCCTGTCTCCTCCTGTCTCCTCCTGTGTCCTCCTGTCTCCTCCTGTGTCCTCCTGTCTCCTCCTGTCTCCTCCTGTAGCAGCTGGTGATGTGCCTCCTTCTACAGCCCCATCCTCCTCCTCCTCCTCCTACAGTATGTCCAGTCCCTCTCTTCTGTTCGAGGAATGATTCTGCTCCAGATGTTTCTCCTGACCAGAGGTGCAGATCCTGTTTAGTCCTCCTCCCGGTGCAGGTTCGGTTCAGTCCTCCTCCCGGTGCAGGTCCGGTTCAGTCCTCCTCCCGGTGCAGGTCCGGTTCAGTCCTCCTCCCGGTGCAGGTCCGGTTCAGTCCTCCTCCCGGTGCAGACCCGGTTCAGTCCTCTTCCCGGTGCAGGTCCGGTTCAGTCCTCCTCCCGGTGCAGGTCCGGTTCAGTCCTCCTCCCGGTGTAGACCCGGTTCAGTCCTCCTCCCGGTGCAGACCCGGTTCAGTCCTCCTCCCGGTGTAGACCCGGTTCAGTCCTCCTCCCGGTGCAGACCCGGTTCAGTCCTCCTCCCGGTGCAGACCCGGTTCAGTCCTCCTCCCGCTGCAGGTCCGGTTCAGTCCTCCTCCCGGTGCACACCCGGTTCAGTCCTCCATCCCGGACGCGCCACCGGACACGTCCTGCGGTCCATGTTTGGTCCTGCACGAACAAAGGAGACGAGGAGAGTCAATAGAATAAATTATCCTTCAGGTTCCAGAGAGAAGAACAACAGATGGTCGTTATTTCATCAGGTTGGATGCGACTCAGTGGAGGAAAGTTACAAAAACCAACGAGAGGAGCGCGGAGGAGACGCGAGAGAAACGGCTGAGTGGAGAGAGAGAGAGAGAGAGAGAGGAGGAGGGAGGGGGAGAGGGATGAGGGCGAGAGGGAGAGAGAGAGAGAGGAGGAGGAGGGAGTAGTGAGGGCGAGAGAGAGAGGAGGAGGAGGGAGGGATGAAGAGCGGGAGAGAGAGAGGAGGAGGGAAGGATGAGGGAGAGAGAGAGAGAGAGAGAGAGAGAAGAGGAAGAGGAAGAGGAAGAGGAAGAGGAAGAGGAAGAGGAAGAGGAAGAGGAAGAGGAAGAGGAAGAGGAAGTGGAAGAGGAAGAGGAGGGATGAAGAGAGGGAGAGAGAGAGGAGGAGGGAAGGATGAGGGAGAGAGAGAGAGAGAAGAGGAAGAGGAAGAGGAAGAGGAAGAGGAAGAGGAAGAGGAAGAGGAAGAGGAAGAGGAAGAGGAAGAGGAAGAGGAAGAGGAAGAGGAAGAGGAAGAGGAGGGAGGGATGAAGAGAGGAAGAGAGAGAGGAGGAGGAGAGAGGGAGAGAGAGAGAGGAAGAGGAGGGAGGGATGAAGAGTGGGAGAGAGAGAGAGGAGGAAGGAAGGATGAGAGAGAGAGAGAGAGGGAGAGAGACAGACAGAAACAGAGAGAGAGGGGGGAGGGAGGGATGAGAGAGAGAGAGAGAGAGAGAGAGAGAGAGAGAGAGAGAGAGAGAGGGGGGGGAGGGAGGGAGGGATGAGAGAGAGAGAGAGAGAGAGAGAGAGAGAGACAGACAGAAACAGAGAGAGAGGGGGGGAGGGAGGGATGAGAGAGAGAGAGAGAGAGACAGAGAGAGACAGACAGAAACAGAGAGAGAGGGAGGGAGGGATGAGAGTGAGAGAGAGAGAGAGAGAGAGAGAAAGAGAGAGAGAGAGAGAGACTCCTTCTCGCTCCACCGACCACGAGTTGACTCTTCTTCTCTCTGACGCTTCACCAGCTCAGATTCATGCACATTTTGAATTATGAAAACCTGCAGCTGGTTTGATTCATACCAGTGGATTGTGTCGACTGGAGAATCACAGACCCACCAAGTGTGTTGGATTAAAACATTTGTGTATCAATCATATTTAATATCTATATCTAATCTGTGCAGGTCCTCACAAACATGGAAGAACCACGAGCACACACACGCTTCACTATTAACTGTTACAGTGTGAATTGAAACAGGAATTAGGCTCTCGGCCCTTTAGCTTCAGAATTAATTACCCTTCAGATATGAATCCCTTCATTGATACTGTGCAACACACACATACAAACACACACACACACACAGACACACACACACATTTTACTCTTTCCCCACCTCAATGGATTAAAGGCTGCGTCTTAAACCCTCGGTCACACTGCTCTGGTTCAACTGTTCATCCTGTTACCTTACATCAAGTTACACACACACAGACACACACACACAATCAGAGGGTGGTGCATTGCTGTGTTATATATGGTTTTGCACTCCATCTCCATCGGCGTGTCAGTGTGTGTAATTCACGACTTCAGGTAAACGCTGCCGAGCTTCACTTGCGTCACAACTGGACGCAAATCAAGAAAACGCTGGCGTCACTTTCCTTCAGAGATGATTTCCAGTCCCGGCACCAACATGTAGATCATCCGTGATGTGACGCTGGGCCTGGTTATATATATGTATAGACCTTCCTGCACTGTATTCAAATTCAGGAGTTAAACCAATTTTATGAAATGTCACGCAGACATGGTCGAGCGATGAATAATGCACAGAGCACCTTGCACTTCTGTGTTTGTCCCATAACGAGGCTGAAACCTCTCACTGGAAACAATCAGTGAAGCAGCGGAAGGAACCGAGTCCAACACACGATGTTTAAAACATCACATGACGAGATTTAAAAAGTCAAAGATCCAAGAATTGTCTCTCAGAGAAACAAGCCTCAAGGTGTTAATGACAGAACGTGAACCCACAGTGTGAAGGAGAGCAAGGCACTAATGACCTATACTGCAGCCGGCCACTAGGGGGCAATCCAGCTGTTTGAGCTTCACTTCCTTGGAGCTGTCACGTCGTCCATCTTTCTAAATGCCTGCTAACCCGATATAAAGCCGATATTTGGCAGCTCTGCTAATATTTGTCTGATGATGCTGAACAAACGTTTGATAACTGGCAAACGTCCTGGATTTCTTTACCGCTTGGCGCCGACCACAGGATCCATCCCACGCAGCCTATAGCTGGCTGCTGGCCAGAGCTAGAGGCCGGACTGGGGGGGGTTTCCCTTCTGGAAATCCACTTGGCACCAGACTGATATTTTTGTAAATCTGAAGCCAAACGGCCGGTTGTTAGTGATGATGACGTATATCATGAATATAGATTGATTATTTATTCATTTAAGCCTCGGAAAACACATTGAGGAGAATAAGACCCTCATTTACAATGGTGCCAAGGGTACAATGAAGAGTTAACACATTGAAAGAAAAACATAAATAAATAAGAATGAAATAATTTGAAGTTGATCTGATGAAAGCCCTGGAAGGATATATATTTAGATGTATATATATATTTTTTCTACTTTAAACTTTTGATATTCTATTTCATTGTTATTCTATTTTATTCTTTTTTTTAATTTTTTTTTATTCTATTTTATACTTGAGCATTGCTTAAAGAGAGTGTGTGACCCAAGCATTTCATTGACAGTGACTACTTCATGTTATCTCTGTTCATTTGACAGTAAAAAATCTTGAATCTTGAATCTTGGTACAAGTACATCAAAGTAAAAATGTGGAATATGGCCAAAATGGCCACTTAATGCAAAATAGCAGACTTCCTGTTGTGTTTTTCCAATTGCACTTAAGACTTTTTTGATGGTCTGGTCATGATACACCTGTATATCAATTTTTGTGAAGACCGGTCAATGTGAACACGTTCCAGGGGTCTCGGGGGGGGGGGCACCGTTGAGCCATTTTGCGACGCCCATTGAAAATTCCTTCAGAATACGTCAATTTTCACCACTTTCTAACTTTCTGCAAATTTTGGTAAGAATTTGAGCATGGTAAAGCCCTCAAAAAGCCAATTCATTTGCCTGAATAATAATAATAATAATAATGAAATCAAAGGATTCATGGTCCATGTATGTCCGCGTTACAGAACATCGTGTTTTAATGGCGTGTAATCAAACTTTGACACCACGCCACGGTCACACCGTGTGATTAAAAAAAAATCTGTCAGTCAGTTTTTACCTCCATCTTGTTGTGATGACACTCATCTCAATTTGAAGTTGATCCGATGAAAACCCTGGTACAAGTGTATCAAAGAAAAAATGTGGAATATGGCCAAAATGGCCACTACTGCAAAATAGCAGACTTCCTGTTGTGTTTTTCCAATTGCACTTAAGACTTTTTTGTTTGTCTGGTCATGATACACCTGTGTATCGATTTTTGTGAAGACCGGTCAATGTGAACACGTTCCAGGGGTCTCGGGGGGGGGGCACCGTTGAGCCATTTTGCGACGCCCATTGAAAATTCCTTCAGAATACGTACATTTACATCACTTTCTAACTTTCTGCAAATTTTGGTAAGAATTTGAGCATGGTAAAGCCCTCAAAAAGCCAATTAATTTGCCTGAATAATAATAATAATAATAATAATAATAAATAATCCTTACAATTTCAATAGGGTCTCACCTGACCTTTGATGTCAGTGCTCGGGCCCTAAATATGCATATATATATACAGTAATACAAGGGAAAAGGTCATAAACAATCATTTTTGACGATTCAATAAAATACTAACAGTTACAATCACTGCAGGAGAAGTCAGTTGACCATGAGATAAGATTCGAGGAATTCCCTTAATGAAATAAATGAGCACAACCTTAAAGATTTTTGGACCTCATTCCAAATGTCGGGCGCCTTATAACAGAAAGCTGTTTTCCCCAATTATTTTTTTGTAAATATATTGAAGTTTAACAGTGTTTCCTGATGATATCCACGTTGACCTCTGTCTGACCTTGTAGATCAGATTTGCTTCTGGATCCCTGGCGTCTCCTCGTCTCTCTCTCTCTCTCCTGTCTGGATCTCAGTGGTGTGATAGAAAACCCACTTTGTTGGTTTCTTTCATGACTAAAAACCATTTTTTGTGCCAAAACCATTATCCTCTTTCCCCCCCTAGAGTTACATGAAGCTTTGTTTAAAAACACCACTGAGATGGCATTAACAGAACCCCAGTGGACTTCCTCCCGGGATGAAAGCTCTAACAGGCTTCTGTAATCCCGTATTGGAAAACCTCTGGGAAACGATATCGGCATTAAAATATAAAGAGATTTTTCAAAAGTCACTCCTGAGCAATGAAATACACGAAAGTAACGTGGAGGGAAATGTTCACCGCAGATAACAAGGTTTTATAGATTTGACTGTTTTGCATAAATCAGGCAGGAACCATGTCATCAACATAAAAATTCAATATGAGCATTAGAGATTTATGTGATCGCATCAATATTTACCGACGCTCTGGATCACACACGACAGCGGATGTTGAATTATTAATACGGCGCACATTTACGATGTTGATTCACACTTCCTGTGAGTGACGCTGTGGGACGAGGTGTTGGAAGTGAAGGGAAATGCATCCTGGACTCTTTGCAGCTTCCGTACGACTTCGCTTAAGCTCTAAAAACGCACACACATGTTGTGTTGTTATCGAGGTTTTAAACGCTGCTTCACTCATCCCACATCTTTGCTTCCTGATTGGATCGACTCGACTTCCAGAGGTGAAGACAAACTGCTTCAGGAGCATCCGATCCCACAAAATAAATCCCTGCTCTTCGGTAGTATTTTCCTGTAACTAAGCAACCAACTAATGCTTCCTGTTTACCACGGCATGCCCAGTGTACGTGAAGAACCTCAGGTGAGTCAATATGAACAGAGACATCACTGAGCTCTGGAAACAGATCCTCCAGTTTAAAATGTGTTATAAGGTTCAGGAGCAACAAACTACTGGCTCACATTTAGTGTTATTATATATTATTATATCGTTACTAGACAGTGTGCGTAGGAGATCGAGAGTCTGAGTTGTGAAGTTGCTGTGAAGGTGTGATGGATGTTGAGGGTCAGGGTGAGAACATCCTTGGGTTTTCACACATTTATAAACACGTGCAGCGGAATGTGTCGCAGCTCCAGGCTTTCAGCAGAATCATGAATATCATATCAGGTCCCTCCAGCGGACTGGACTCCATCTGAAGACGTCCATCATTCAGATGTGTACCATGGGTTTGACCTCTTTGACCCCAGCCACCCTCCATGTCGGGGTTCAACCCGCCGGCCTCAGGACGGACACACACGCAGACAGCCGGTCTTTTCCTTTCACTCATCGCTCCGTCACGTCCATTAAGCTCCACTCGGCTGCAGCTCCACCGAGGGAAATGCTTTTTGATTTTCTCCTCACTCCATGTTTCAGGAGGAGAGCAGGCAGGAGGCAAACCCGTCCTCTTCCTGGAAACCTTGTTAGGAGCTTATCTACAGGCAGAGGAGAGCAGCGCACACGGGGGAGAAGGAGAGAGACGCTGGAGGAGACAGAGAGAGAGAGAGACAGGTTTGTTTGAATCCTGCTGTGACTCATATTTGAGACTGTGGAGTTCAAATACAAAGCCTGCCTGTTCATATATAAGTCCACCTACAGGGATGACACCATGCGCTCTCTTTCAGAGCCCGGTGTGACAAAGACATTATCACATTTGTCCACTTTTTATTTTTGCTTTGTGAAAGTCAGTGCAGACCTTCGCTCTGGAAAGAAAGAATTTATTCGCTCTAAATCGCTTGAATTAATGTATTTTTCTACAAATATTCCTCGCCTTTTCGGAACCTGCACTGAAGTCATATTAAATAAACTGAGAAAACCTTTCTTGAATCCACTCCTACATGGTTTGGATTCCTCAGGTCCTCAAGCCCCACTCCTCAAAATGTCATGGAAATCTGCTGAGACACCAGCAGCTTATTGTGTGCACAGAGGAACGAATGAGCGTATAAAGAAACCTGAAGAACAAAAAGCAAAGAGCAAAGAGCTGCGTCAAAACAAAGGTCAGCATGGAAGTGATCTGGGGAAATATGATCAGACAGAAGAAACAGAAAAGGTATTCAGAGGTTACATAAGAACAAAGAACAACAAGTAGGAGCATTGTCTTCTTCCCTCGATGTGACTGAATAACCACCTGAGGGACTGGAACGTACCATCTGTCACCTGAAGGGTAGGGGCCAGAGTCCAGAGTAGGAGGACGAGTTGGAAAACACCGGAATCAGTAGTTTGCCGTATCCTGTCATCATCCTGTGGATCTAAGTTACAAGCTCCCTCCACATCGGCTCATTGTGTCGAACCCTGCAGCCTCAGAGTCGCTCTCACCTCCAATATCTGTTTCTGTCTCTATTTCTAATCCTGACACGCGACCACGTTGGACATCTGTGTTGTTAACTCGTAGCTAATGGCCGACAGCTGATCCTTCAGTGGCCAGCAGTCGGACTAACGGCGGAGAAGAATGAGTTCAACCATCAACCACATCATCGTTTTTCCCAGTTTTAACATCAGAGGAGAACAGGCAGCACTTCATCAGAGATCGTGGAAAACAAAGTCAGAGGATTTCCAGACATTTCTATTCACTAATGGCAGCGACGATTTGATTTTATGTCTGTTTTTTATGTTTCAATGTTTCCTCAGAGCTGCAGGAGGCACCAGGTGAGATAATTCACATCCTATCTTCTTTAATATTAATCAGTGACATTTAGAAAAATATCAATTAAGTTGTTAATTGAAGGTACGGGAGCAGAAAGACATTAAGATGCACACAAGACGGCATCTTAGACTCAAAATAATTGTATTGCCAAGAACAAGGTCGTCTGAAGGTCAAACCTCGGCCCGGCATGAAATTGCAGCATCAAGGCTGAGTGTGCGATTGCAGTGGTTTTCATCATATTTGCTCTTGTCATTGTGTGTGAGAGCAGCTATCCCCCCCCCCCTTCCGCTCTCAGGTTCAACCTCATGAATACAAAACAAATCTGTAAGTGAGACCTTGAATAACACAGCACCTCAGATTAAAGAAGTTTCTACAATCTATAATCCTGAACTCAATGGACACTGAACTTAAACATGTTTCCTGTAAATTATGTGGAACAAGTCTCCAACTTCACTCAATCACGACAGGAGCTACATGTCGTTTCCTGCCTTTGAATAGAAGTTTATTTCTGTGATATCGTGAAATGAAAAGTGAGTTTTGTTCTGTTGAAGTGACGAAGAACAAGCTGCACCTGCACAGGATTGGATAATTAATAATAAAGCCGTCCTGTTGAATGAGACAACGATTCCAGATGGTTTTAGTTTTTCAGATTCACTGCAGAACTCCAAAATAGAACAAAATGAAATGGTGCAAAGCAATTTAAATCAAAACAGGAATCCCTTCACACACACACAAGGTGGGCAGACTTTGAGACGCAGCACCTACAGAAAGTCCAAACAAACCCTGAAAGCAAAATGACTTTGTCCTGGACGCTGGAGCGTGTGAAGTCTTTACAGGGAACATTAGTTTTTACAGCAGGAAAACAGGCCTCGAACGCCCCAGCGCACACGGTGCAGGTGCTCGGGAGATGAGCGGCTCAGGTCAGTGGCGGCGGCGAGCTGCTCCGACACGCATCGCCCCCCCCCCGACTGATGGAACTGACCTCCTGATGCTGAGGTTTGACTTCCTGTAGCCATCCCTCGTGACCTGTGACCCGGCACAGCAGGTTCCCTTCAGGCTCCGTGTCCGTTCACCACCGGAGGGAAAAGCAACTCAGCGAGAACATCGCAAGAACAGGATGAAAAATTAAAAAGGGGGGATGCACAGATGTCACATGATTTGCGTCTGGATTTAAAAGGCCATTTTCTCTCTCTGTGTGTGTGTCTCTCTCTCTGTGTGTGTGTGTGTGTAGCGTGTGTGTAGCGTGTGCGAGGACGGGCGCCTCTAAGAGTTCATGAGTGGAATGTTTCATTTAGAAACATGAAATCTTCAGGAGCAGCATCTCTCGGCTTCTGCACAGACGCATGTAGTGAAGTGGAGTGTTGTTGTGTAGCTGAATAACATGACAACCAACAGGAAACACAGGAACCGACATATATGACAGAAAGAAGGTCAGGGAAGGAAGGAAGGAAGACATCTGCTCGTCCCAGTATCCCAGTATCCTGCTCCCATCACGACGTTTCAACCTCTGACAAATCAAGCTTTTCCACACGATATCGATGTTCTCCTTGACGTGTCTGCTCTCAGCTGAGATCGTTAACCCTTACGTGTAGCCTCAGCACTTAAACCCAACGCTTAACCTTTAAATAGCCTATTGACGAGGTGATGAGCGACCAACACGCCTCCCACTGAGTGCTCTGCCCCCCCGAGGATCCTCATTCTGCACAAATGACGTCAGGCTCAAGGTCTGCGGAGCTCAGATGAGTCCCGGCAAAGATGGAATTACCAGGAGAGATAATGTTCCTCTTCCTGACTCGTCATCCGTCTTGACAACACGTGAACAGATATGTTCTATTTCCACGTCCACCTGTTCACAGCAACATACGTGCTCCAACGAACACGGAGGAAAGAGACGGAGAGCAGAGGGATGGAATACGAGGAGGAGGAAAACCCTCCAGCACGAGCCTTCTCTATTACATGGCTCTCTAGGGGGGGGGGGGGGAGGTTGGAAATTAGATTTGCCAACAATCCATTCACCCGTGGAGCAGCGGTCCGTCCGCCTGTCACTGACCTGTCCACTGCTGCAGCTAGTGAGGCTCAAGGGGACGAAGAATTCATATTCATGAGACACGAAGGGACAGTAGATCAAAAATAGAATGTTTAGAGTGAATATGACCAACACTGGATTTAAGAATTGCAGTTATTTGACGTGAAATCACTGATGATGTGTCCTTCATATCAGGCTGTTTTCAAGTTGGAGCATTTCACTTATTTCAAGCAAATTTCAGATTTGAGCAAATTGTAATTTTTCTGTTCTGTTGGCAGATAATTTTGGATATTTTCAATATTGTTTTCCCGCATTTAATTGCTTTGTGCTTTAATCAGTGAAGAACAGAAGTTGCTCGCAGGAGAAAATACTTCTGGACATCTGCTCGTTTTTTAAGAAATGTCTGGTTGTTTTTCTCAAAAAAGGCAAAATCACAAAAACAAATGGAGAGATTTTGCATAATTTGTGGTGACTAATGCAAATTTCATTATTTCATTATTCCACAATAAAAAGTGAATTAATGAACTTTGTGCATGTGGAGTTCTCACTTTCATGTGGTCCACTTCCCATCCGCTAACACGGAGGAGACTGGATTTATGATTTTCTGATTGAGGCGTCCAACTTCATATAGAGTCTAAAAGCTGAAAAGTCTCCTCTGCCCTTCAGACATAACGATGCTGTAGCCTGACAAATATAAAGTCAATGGTGAAATGATATCAGACGCTTTAATTCATAGAGGAGAAACTGGCAACTCTTATTTATCTAAAGATGTTTCTTATTTGCCGACTCATCCGTCGCTGCTCGCTGTCGCCGACTGTCACAGCCGAAAGGTTTTTAACGAGCAGCCGATTCTTCACATTCTGACTCTCGCTCGGAACAAAAGGCCAAGTGTTGCTTTTCTGAGACTCTGAAGAGTGAACTTTGAACTTTCCAGACAAAGTCTCTCATTACAGCCTCTGTTTGAAAGTGGATTTCTGTGTCTGTGGGCAGCATCGCCTCCGACGGGTCGCGACCCCGCCCCCCCTCCGTTAATCATCTCCTGCAGGTGTCCTGATCCGTCTCCGTCCCACGCGGAGACAACCGGGACGGAGACGAGCGGCTGTCGAGAGACGGACGCTTCACTTCGCCACACGCTCCGACTGCGGAGGACGACTCGTGAGCTGTTTTTTCTCCTCGAGTCAAAACGGATCTAATTTATTCGGGAGAAACAGATGGTTTGTTTTTATTGCTGCAGAAATTAAACTGAACGAACCCAGTGGCGTTTTCCTCCTGCGTCAGAGCGCTGGGTTGTGTTGATGGGGATTTACTGACCTGATGTGGGGCTGCAATTTCAAAAAATACCGTCGGCCGACACCAGGGTGCAGTGGAAAAAGGAAAATCTACTTTGTAAACACAGTACACAGAACAGGCAAAACATACATACACACAAGTATTGGGATGTGCAAAATCTTCATAGAAATTAAATAGTCATCCATAAATACAAACTAATAGCAGAAGTATACAAGTTAGCAATCTTCTTCAATAAAGCAAAGATTTAGAAGCAGAAAATTCACACAATTTTACTTTACTTTGTAAACACACTATATAGAACAAACACACACATTCAAGTATTGAGAAAATCTTCACAGCTTTGCTTTGTTGCGAATAAACAAGCAAACTTCTCGTGATTTTCTCTCCATTTGAGAATGTTTTGAATTGTAGGCTACTATGAAACGCCCTGCCATCTAGTCCCCTTGGAAAAATAAAATCTGATGGGATTTTAAATGGACCTCTTCGTACTATTTCAACACGATCCGCGTCTACAACTTGTGGCGGCCAAAGAGCAGGATCAGTTGGAGGGGGACAACAGGTCTCTACATTGTCACCTGCTGATGGACTCTCAAGGACAGGACTTATATATACATTTATATATATGCCCAAAAGCTGCCTAACATTGCTATACTGAAATAATATCGGCAGTATAATTGTAAGCTATTTTATTTAATGGCGTTATTGTTGAGGGTTGATTTGTATTTCCTGTTCTAAGCGGGTTGTTGGCAGTGACTCTTATTTTGAAAGGGGGTTTTAAAGGAAGTGGGTTCTGTGATGAGTGAAGTCGCAAAGTGAGCGAGAATAAACGGGTGTGCTGTCCCAAGCGCATGACCTGCTCTCGTGTCCTTTGTCGGCTGAGGCCGGACCTATGATACAAATACAACCAAACGCTCGGCTACATAATTATTATAACTATGAGGATTTTTCAGTTGCCTATTTTCTGGTGCCCCCTCAGGACTTGGTGCCCTACGCACAGCGCGTAGTGCGCGTTATGGGAGCGGCGGCGCTGCCAGGGTGAATACGGCTCTAATTTATTCGTATCAATTTTGGAAGGTGATGAAGATCACATTGTGCTTGAGGTAAAGTAAATTCTACGTGACCTGAGCAGGACCACTCGCTGAGGTCATGAGAACAAGTCCCTGACACCGTTAAACCACCGGCCTGCAGGTTTGATTCCAGGCCGGTTGGGTCCATGGAGTCGTGCGGTTCTGTTCTGACCCAAAGTTCTGACCCGTTAACCAGCAGTTATCCTCCTGGTGGTTATCTGAGGTATCACAGCTTCTCTGTCAGCTTGAACCAGTGCGTCCTCTCTCCTCTGACGCTTTATTAACCAGACTTACGGGAGTAGCTCTAGTTTTGAATTCAAGTTGTGTTTCAAATCAGACTTTTCAAGGACAAGATGAGGAAATATTAAATAAAAAGGATGTTTCAGTTCAGATGATCATAACAGGTTCATTACCTGCTCTGAATGCTTTTCCTCTCCGACTCCCTGTTTGCCCTGCGAGGCAGCTTCAGGGTCCCGAGTGAAACGAAATGGTTTTGATTACCTCTGATCAATCCTCCGCTCGCTCTCTCCTTCCAGCTTTCTAATCACACACTGATTTGCACCTGGTGGATACAATTACCCACCTGGCAGGAGGTCGGCAAGAACACGTCTGTGTTTAGAACCTCTGATCTCTGGAAAACATCCAACTCCCATTGACTGGAACCAACATTTTTGGCTTAAGACACAAGAAAACACAACTTCTATAGATGTTGTTTGACACAGTCTAGTTTAGAGTGTGTGAAATATTCTTTTTTTACTCTCTGGTGCGTTAACAAAATCGAATTTGGGGCAGCGGTGAAAGGTTTGACAAGAGCCGGGCGGGTCTACGACTTATCGAGGTATCACCAGCCTCTCACACCTCGACTCCGGAGACTCCGATGGACTCCGAGTTCGCCGACGACAAGCAACCACCCACGGAGGTGAAATAACCGGGAACCTCAAACAGTCCATTAAAGCTGAAGAGGCCACTAGGGCCAAGATACGTGTTCAAGAAACACAAGCAAGTCCAGATGCCTATAAACACAAGTACAGCTGCTGTCAAAACAAAACGCTGTCGCCCAGTCCAGAGAAATCAGCTCGCAGAGAAGTTGCCCGTCCATTCAATCCTAAAAATAATACTGCTGGTTAAGAATTCCTGTAAAAATCCTCGGCCATTGCTCTGTCATTCCGTTCAGCCAAAGTTGAATCACTTACAGGAAAGAGAAAGACACACAGAGACGGAGCTGTTGTCTCAGCTGGAGGACGATTCGCCACGAGTCCATTACAGAGCAGTGAAATATGATGGTCGTCCGTCCACGTGTCACTGGACCAAATGGTTTTCATCACATCTGCCTCATAAAACAACTCACTTATATTATTATACACAATTGACTGAGGAGAATGAAATCACCACAGGCCTCAGAGAAGTTCAAACATGTGGTCGGGCAGGAAATATTCTTTACGAGGTCTAAACCGTGTGAGACATGTTGTTTCATCCAGATCAGATCTGCTGCCCCGGGTTTCTCCGATGGAAAAGAACATGAGGTTTCACAGGGTCCGACTAGTTTCAACTGACTTTTGTTTCCAGATGAGGAAGAAGAGGAATGAGTCCTTACAGATAAAACTTTAATGACATTCCTTTCTTTTATTCTCTCAGTGTTAATAACCATAATGAAGTAACGTGTCCAGACCAGATAGTTAGAAGCTAATCTTGTTCCATCGCAACTACACACTGAAACAGAACTAAACTAAACTTTGACCTGAGAAAGGCAGACCACGCCTTCTCCATGTTAGCAGTCGGGACATAGACCAAAGTCAAAAGTATGTTTAATAAGCAGCATCAGCATCCGGGATATTCTGGCTAATAAATAAACAGTTTCTATCCGTTGTTCTGTTCTTCTCTGCTGAAGAAACAAGAAGCTTTCAGAGGAGGAGCCAAACGAAGGTGAATATTCGACTTCAGTTCATCAAGCTGCCAGAAACACTAAATAAATTACGGTGCTGGACGTTTAATGGCCTTTTTCCTCATATTAGCCATAAAAATTTCATGAGGCAATAATCTGTAAATGTTTGTCCTTTCTGTAACAAGCAGACACTTCCACACACGTCTGCTCAACCGTCACACTACAGGAAGCGTGATCACGATCATCTGTTTTATATTCTGGTGATGTTCGAATGAGCCACAGAAAAACCTTGTGAATCTCATCACACACACACAGACACACACACACACACACACACACAGATGTGACACACACTAGCGCAGTCACACAGGGGAAGTGGTGGTGAAAGTGCCGATACTCATTCACGCTCACACACTCCAACATGAAGAGTGTGTCGGGACTGATAAATAGTGTAATGGCCTTTTATACCAGTGCTGTGAGCTGGGTAACAGGTTTCATTGTCTCACTGGGAATTATGGTAATAGGAGCGAGGACGGGCTCGACGGCGCCAGGTGTAGTGGGAGCCCGTGGAACGCCGCCAAACTCCACCAGCGTCGGCTCTAATGAATGGCGAGCGCTGGCGTGTGGCGAATGATTTAATGCGAGCGAATCATCATCGGTACGTGAAGGTGGATCCTTTGTTTCAGCTGCTTGTGATCGTCGTCTGGTTCCAGTCTCCAGATGAGTCTCCACGTGCACTTAAAACGAGAATTACCTTCATATGTACACGACCTTGACGTTTGATTTGGGAGGTAACAAGTGTGAATGGAATTTTCTGGCTGACGACGGATGAGGCAGCTGCAGAATCTGATGGTTCGATGTCGGAATTCACCAGAACATACGACAACTAGCCCACAGCAGCGGGAGGACATTTATATGAAGATTAACTGGAATCTGTTCATTTTGCAAACGCATATTTCAATTGGTTGGTTTGTTTGTTTGTGAACAAAAACTACAGGATAGATTTCCACCAAACTGGGTAGAAGGATGGGACAAATTACGTGCAGATCCGGGAATCGTTTTTGATTCACTCGTCTTCTATTTTGCTTTTTATTTGAGCTCAGAAGGGACAACACACTTAATTTCCAAGTAGCCTATAGAATCTAAACGTGTAGATCCCGTTTCTGGTTGGATTTCTCTACACACGCTGAAGTTCATCTCTGTCCTGGAGTCAGCGCTGCTGCGTCCGCCGCCTGCAGGACGCCCTCTAATAAGAACTGAGCCTGCTCATTAGCCCCCCCCCCCATCCAGCTGCCAACATCTATTACACTTCACGTCCTTCAAGATGCCCCATCAGCTGACCCCCCCCCCCCCCCCCCGACCCCTGTCTAACCAATGCTTTATATTGGAGTAACCATAAGATGAGCTGATGGCTGACAAACCTGGCACGTTAGACCTGGAACAGTGTGAGTGGATATTATTGGATGTATTTAGTCCATTGGACTCATCCCACTCTGCCCAGTTCATTTATTTCCTGTATTAAACATCTGAATGTTACACGTTCTGCTCTGCTCATCACGCTCTCACTGTGGCCTGTTGGGTTTCCACTGCCCGTCACAGCTTGTGTTTCTTCCTGAGGCATCTGGCCGGCTGCAGACACACTTTATGACTTTGGGCTCTATAAATAAACATAATTTGAACTGACATGCACACATACGCACGCATGTACACATTTCTGGACCATCTGCTTTGTATTTAGACGTGTGGACAGACACGTTGTATATCCGTCTTTTCCAGCTGCTGACGGTTTTCCCGACACTGGATCGGAGCGCTACGGAACACTGACGACTCAGAATGTCTATTTATAACAGAATAATGGTAAAAGTTTCCTGGACCTGCTGATGAAAATTGTTCTTCTTTGTTTGGTTAAGAGAAAAGAAAAACGTTTGACCTGAAGCTCGACAAGAATCCATCAACCTGCATCTAACATACCTGCCTGCAGTAAAGCAACACTGCATCACTTATACCGAGCAACAGCGCCCCCTGCAGTCACATGTTCAATCTGTTGGGCTGCGTGTTCCAGCGATGAAGTGGTTTTCATGAAGCCTGAATGTTCTGGACACGTTTCTGTTGTCTGAGCTTAGATAAAAGTTTGAGATTAGTTTTCTCTGCTCAATCTTTAGAAAATGCAAAAATTCTAAATATACTTTTCATGCAGTAGATATACTTTCAATGTACCCTGCAGCTGAACAGCAGCTGATTGAAGTTGTTATGTGCAACTAGTGATTCGTTGTATTTGCTATAATAACATTACATAGAAGTCGTAATTCATACTAAAGAAAGAGACAAGTGCCAAATGTAAATAAACAAGCTGAACATGTGTGAAAATGAGACTCAGGCAAAATAAATAAACTTCACATTCAACTAATGATTCATTTGTTCTTGTGAAGTTAATCTGGCAAAACGAGAGGTTTTACCAGCGAGTCCAGTTCCCTCCATCACGCCTCATAAAACCCACTCACGCTCTCCGATGTTATTCCTGCTACATCGTGGAATGGATTTACTGGAATTTGAAGTCGACAGCGATACCGGGAGTAAAAAGAACTTCTGGCAAGACTCGGCATTCCAAACAGTTACATCTGCTGAACCTCAGAAATATTGTTCTATCGTTCTCCGTCTGCAGACGTCTGGAACGGTTTGATGAACCCCGAGAGAAAAGAGCAGTTCAACCTCCGACTAACCAATCATGTCAAACCACTCGGGTCTGTGCAGGAAATATTTGCGGAAGAGTTCAACAGGTACGAGGACTTTCTGCTGAGTAACAAGATGAAACAACCCTGAATTAATTCATCAAGCAGAGACAGAAATTCACAGAATCAAATTCATATTGAAGCTCTGTCCTTATTTCTACATTTTACAACCAGAGCAAAACACAGACGCACAAACGTATGAACATAAATAGACACGTCGTGAACCCAATGACATTAAGATTTAATTTGGAACTCATGCAGACAAAGACGGAAAGAGCGAACGGAGCAGAAGAGACAGAAAAACGCTGAGTAACAAGACGGAGAGACAAGCTGCTGACTCATCACTTTTACATCATCGCTCAACACGATCTCCCGCCAACAGAGAGAGAGATTCTTCAGAGATCCATTGGTCAATAGCCAATCTCTGCTTTAAAGTCTCCACATCAGTCACAAAGAAAGCTGCCAACCCCCGGCTCTAATAGGCTCATCCATCAATAACAAATGGCTCCACGTCTGCTCCGCCACGTGCCGACACTTTTCCAAAACTCTCTGGCCACGAGCCCAGAACTTCTTCAGGTGGAAACACTCGGCACAGACGTAGCTCAAATTCCTCCAAAACCAAGTGATAAAGTCAGGATTTACCACTTTCACTCCCAAAGGGGGAACCTGTCCAGTTTCACTTCCAGAATCCTTTCCTCAAAGTGACCGAGGGCGTGTCCACGATCACATGGAGTCTCCGGGAGTTTACCGCGTCTTCCCCTCAGCGCTGCAGGTGTCCAACGTGTCCTCGAGCCACACGGTGAATCCTCCGCCAGGTGGCTCTATCATCAAATGAGACACTGAATTTCAATTTGCAGTTTCCACAACAGTCCCGCTGCTTATAATGGTCCCCACCATATCTGACAAGAACAGATTCCCTCAGGAAACAGAGAGTGTCAGTGTGAGCAGCCTCTGTTCCACCTTCTCGAGGATTACACTCACAATCATTAATATGTGGCAGAAACACAATTCAGGTGTTTATTAATGTATTTGCGGTTTCGTTATGTGAACATTTCCATGGAGACGCGGTTAGACACCTATTGACTCTACTGTAAAAAGAGGAGAAGAGAGGAGAATACAGTATTTCAACTCAATCTATAATGTCTATAAACTGCAGGATTGCTTCAGGACCCTGCAGCACTTTGCGGTTTAATCTCAACCATCTCCACAGGTCGCTGGAGACTCTGGGATCCTGTCAGCCAGCTCAAGATTTAATCCATGAACCCTTCACAACACGAGATAATCTTGTCCAGCCGCCGCGGCCACCGCTTCCTCCTGGTGCCGCCGGAAGTTAATCTGACCAAAGATCTTCATCGGTGTCCACGATTCGACAGAAACCTTAATCCACACTCTCCTCACCGGTACTGCTGCTTTTCATTTTGATTCCATTACCTTCTTGTTTCTGGTCCAGTTACCTGCTTGTTTTTGTCTCATTTATGATAAATGGACAAATAAAAATGGAAAATAAAACAGCATTTTCTGTTTATCCGTTAATATTTAGATTTTTCTCACAAAATGAAAGTTGCGCATGATTCTTCTTTACTTTTCTGTCGGGAGAAATTTGGTATTTGTCAAAATATGGGGTTGGATCATGTTTCAACAGGAGGAGGGCACTGCACGCTCTGCCTACACCAATTAGACGGTACTACCTGTCAATCACACTGCAGTGGTCACGCCCCAAACAGTGCTTTATGGTCTATTTGACTCTAAATGGATCATAATTTACTTTTTAAGATGTATTATATAATAATAAAAAAAAATTCCTTCGAGATCTTTGTTACATCTCATTTTACCTTATCTTCTTTTTGCGACCAGTGGAGTCGCCCTCTGCTGGTCATTTGAGAGATTGTAGAATTCAGGAGTAACGTGACCCCCGAGGAATCATCTGGAGCAGGACCTTCAATTATCCAAGCGTGAAGACGAGTGGCGGGAACTCTCAAGGATTCTCCTGCGTGACCTCCACCTGCGAAAATGAAATCACAGAGCTATACATAGATTTCTGTCAAGGACACAGTTTAGGAGGCAAATGTAATTGTTGTTTGCCGTGTGTGGAGATTGGATAAAAGACAAATAAATAAATACAATATGTGTTTCTGTCTAATCTAACGCTAGAGAGAGACAAAGGGATTTCCAGGAATAGGCCGTTTCATCTCATTTCATGTTGCTGTGGATTGTGTTCACATGTGTGTGTGCGTGTTTGTGTGTGAGTGTGTGTGTGAGTGTGTGTGTGTGTCTGCTGTCTTGTCTCCATGTTGAGTGGATTAAACAATAACCCAGTGTATAAAACTAGAGTAATATTTCTGCCTCTCTCCCTCATTGTATACAAGATGAAGTAATAATCACTCATCCACAGGAAGAGTGGTAGAGTGGATGCAAGGGTGTGTGTCTGTGCGTGTCTGTGTGTGACTGTGTGTTTTAGTCTGTGTGTGTTTGTGTGATGCAGGAGGATCCAGAGCGAAGCCGCAGCCAGGGTCATTCTGCCAGACACAATCCTTGACCTGAAGAAACTGCCCTAGTTTCCCTGTGAGTAATCTCTCTCGACTGTCGTCTCCATTCAGATGAATGCTGAAATAAAACCACTGCTTTGTGTGTGTGTGTGTGTGTGTGTGTGTGTTTGTGTGTGTGTGTGTGTGTGTGTGTGTGTGTGTGTGTGTGTGTGTGTGTGTGTGTGTGTGTGTGTGTGTGTGTGTGTCCCAATGCCCAGGTAAACGACACCACAGCAGTGGAGGCTCAGACCTGAGTGAAAAGCTTCTGAAGGTCGATGCAAACCCTGCTCACTCATTATGTATACTCCACATAAACTGTATATTCAGGCTGTTATAGTGTTATGATTTAGTGCAACATATATAATTAAATATAAGGCACACTCTCTCTTGCCCACTCACACTCTCACACACACACACTCTCTCTCTCGCTCACACACACTTTCACACACACACACACACGTTTATACTTCTATCTTAATGAGGACACTCATTGGCATAATACATTCCCTAACCCCTCACCCTGATTCTAACTCTTGAACCAAGTCTTAACCCCCAAACAGTAGATTAAAGGGGGGGCTCAAAGTGGTCCTCACAAAGATATCTGTACAAGAGCACACACACTACGAACTCTACAGGTTTTCCATCGGTCGTGTGACAGACGGTTTCTCTGGAAAACTGATTTCATCTCTTATCTCATTATTGTGCAATCTGCTCTTCACTTGACTGCATTCTTCATGAGTGGAGAGTTTTTCATGACCCGAGTGAGAGGCACTTCAAACTGCTTCTGATTAATTAGTTTGGTTCTTATACTGAAGACAAATAAAAAAATATCATACTAACAAGTATTAGGTCCATTTTTAATTTTTGTTTTCACGTTTTGAGAATAAAGTCATAAAAGTACGGGATTGAAGTCGTAAAAAGTTGAGAGAAATAAAACTGACATTTCCTCCTTCACATAAGGACCGAGCTGTTTTCTTGCACAATCAAAGTACTGTGGCGCTAACATGCTAACAGATGCTACATCTCCTTATTTTTAATCTCATACTGAAGAATTTATTCACTTTTCATTTACTTTATTCATGAATTAAACAAAACGATTTGAGTCTAATCTCAAGAGTTCTACTTAGTTTGGATGTTTTTATTTTATTCACAACATTTCGTTTTTATTCTCGACTTGTCAACGTTGCGATGTGAGGAACAGAGTTCAGTCAGTTTGCTGCACACAAACAACAGTGTTGTTACTTCACCTACAAAACGTAACTTCACATTCAGATTTATGGGGTCAGTATCGGGAGCTGAACTTTGCTGGGTGTGTATTTGTTATTGTTCAGGATTTGCGTGGCATCACTCCAACGCTCACACACGCAATCTCTCACACACCCACACACACTCTTACACACACTTTAACACACGTTTATACTTCTATCTTAATGAGGACACTCGTTGACATAATACATTCCCTAACCCCTCACCCTAATCCCTTAACCCAAGTCTTAACCCCCAAACAGTCACACTCCGTAAATTGTCGGCTCAAAGTGGTCCTCACAAAGATATCTGTACAAGAGCACACACACTACGAACTCTACAGTTTTCCCTCAGGGAGTTGGCTGTGTGATGGACGGTTTCACTGGAAAACTGATTTCATCTCTTATCTCACTATTGT